>NC_135860.1:23523894-23823894 GCF_031162955.1 Sander vitreus | reverse complement strand
GTAAAGATGAACAAAAACCAAACATGAATTGTCCATTTCCCTTTGGGTAAAGGATAGAAAGCAGTGCAGCAGTAGTTACAGTAAAGGTCACAGCCAGGTCTGGGAACCAACTGACACAATGTGACCTACCTGGGATGTAACTTGGTGAAGCTTAACTCTAGATCTTCATAACCTGTGCATTTGTATTTTAAAATAAAACAATACTGCTCCTGACTTGACTTCACATGACTCTCCATAATTAGAACCACAACTTGCAGAAACTCTATCATTAACAATCATGTTGAGCAACAGCAGTTTTGCCTAGAGGTAGGTTTTCAATCATTAAAAAACTAAATCCTCTCAGTCAGAGACATCAAGGAATTCATAGCAAATGGTTATACAGTCATATATATGTGTGTGTGTGTGTGTGTGTGTGTGTGTGTGTGTGTGTGGGGGGGGGGGTAATTAATTCCTGAAATTGTAATAATGCTTTAAATTGTAATAAAAATGTGTCGGAAATGTAATAAAACCCTATAATGTAATAACTTTACCAATAATGTTATACACACCGTTGTGACGAAAAGAGAGCTGAGCCAGAAGGCAAAGCTCTCAATCTACCGGTCAGTTTTTGTTCCTACCCTCACCTATGGTCATGAAGGCTGGGTCATGACCGAAAGAACAAGATCCAGGGTACAAGCGGCCGAAATGGGTTTCCTCAGGAGGCTAGCTGGCGTCTCCCTTAGAGATAGGGTGAGAAGCTCAGTTATCCGTGAGGAGCTCGGAGTAGAGCCGCTGCTCGTCTGCGTCGAAAGGAGCCAGTTGAGGTGGTTCGGGCATCTGGTAAGGATGCCCCTGGGCGCCTCCCTAGGGAGGTGTTCCAGGCACGTCCAGCTGGGAGGAGGCCTCGGGGGAGACCCAGGACTAGGTGGAGGGATTATATCTCTAACCTGGCCTGGGAACGCCTCGGGATCCCCAGTCGGAGCTGGTTAATGTGGCCCGGGAAAGGGAAGTTTGGGGTCCCCTGCTGGAGCTGCTACCCCCGCGACCCGACCCCCGGATAAGCGGATGAAGATGGATGGATGGATGGAATAATGTTATACCTTTCTTTAATTTATTTTTTTCAAAACTGATTATGTAATAAGTTTGACGGATAATGCCTTAATGTAAAAAAAAAAGTAGCATAAAACCATTAATGGCAAAATAATGGCAAAGTACCATTATTTGCTTAAAAACAGAGACCACATGTTTCCAAACATCCTTTATTCTGTGCACAAACGTAGGAATAAAGAATATTATTTATTTTCTTGTTTGTCAAGCAATTCTATTACGTCGACATTCTTGTCTTTTCATAGTCATAGTTAATATTTAATAATAAGCTTTTGCACTGTTCAATCCCTGCACTGTTCACTTTTGCACTACCACCATTGCACACACTCTCCCATAGCACCTTATCATGGTCATTGCATCACATGGTCAGTCCATACCAGACCTTTGTAATCACTTCACAAATTGTTAACTCTTTCACTTTCTGTGAGTGATTTTTATGTATGTGCGATATATGTGTTTGTTGTGTTATGGTTGTCTAAGCTACTGGATGCCTAACATTTCCCTCGGGATGAATAAAGTATCTATCTATCTATTAGGCCAGTGACGTCATGATGCTGTGAAATGCGTCAACAGCAGGGTTGCCTTTGATAATACTCATTCACACCAGGGAAATGGTGTATGTATTGTGATGAAATGAGACCGAGACGAATAGAATTACTCAGGATAAGAGAGAGAGAGTTGGCTGTGGCACAGCAGTAGTACACTTGGGATCTCATGTTTCATCTTCTGATTTCCCAACACTAAGCATGAACATATGAGCCTCGCAACCCTTACGCTCTTCCCAAACTTTTCACATTTACCTTCTTGTGTTACACCTTCCTGTCACTCTGTCACTTTCCTCTCCTCTGTTTCTCTCTGACCTGACTTTCTGCCTTCCTCACACAGAGGATAACTCCAACTTAAAACACTGCAGAGTTAAAACAAACCCAATTTGCCAAAACGAAAATAAACCACTTTCTTTTCTTCTCTCTCTTTCTCTTCCTCTCTCTCTAGCTGTCCCCCCTATTTAGCCTCAGTGAAAATAAACTGCTCGTTCTCTATTTATTTTAGGTAGGAGGACCTGACCACCGCAGAGTTTCCTTTGGGCCATTTCATCCTTAACCTGCTTAATTTCCCTGTTAGAACAACGTAATCTGGAACCTCACGCTGCTAATTTGTGACATGCGAACATATTTAGGAACCAATTAGATGTCGGTGTCCTAGTATGCCAAAGTTCACCATCCCAATTTGGTGATTACCTATTACTTGATCTCAGAGCGAATGTGATTTCCTAAATAACCAAATGTTGTTTACGGTGCTACATGTGCAGTCATGATGCATTGTCCCATGTCAAAGATCTTCGAGGTCAGTGGTGAAACTTAGCAGCCTCTTCCTCTATTCCTGAAAAGGTGACACATTACAGATGCCAGGAAGTGTAGCATGTATGTGGATGTAAGCAGACCCATGGCTCATGTGCGGGAGACGAAGGGAGAATAATGATAGGTTTGCACGTGGGTGTGTTATGGCCGAACATGCGAGGGGGTTTCAGATAGTGTTAATGACCCAGGAGTCCCAGGACACACACTGAACTTACTCATTCTGGCTTTAGAGGTTGAAACAACTCAACAGTTGCTGTGGTTACACTGGCCAAATGTTTTCTGTCCAAAAAGTAATTGATGACTACCACCAAAGTATTTACATGAGCGCTGAATGATGGGATAAGGTGTCCTGTTAACATACTCTACAGTAAGTAATTAGAAAGTGGAGGTGAGATATGCATAATAGTCTGAATCCAGCACTCCAGCATGAGTGAGCTTTAGAAATCAATGAAGCCTGCATCGATTGCACTTAAATTAGTTTACACTTTTCACTAAAGAAGGATAGCAGCGATGACACCCACAATGTATCCAGAAATTCATTGAAAAGTAATAGAAGTCACATATGCAAGCATGGATACGTTGTTTTCACACCAATAGTTTGTTAGTTCTGGTCCGAATCAGCTGATGAGCGTTTTCCCATTGGTTAGTTTTCAGATTACATGGAGGAAAATCCAAGCGAACCAAAATCCATCACTACAAACCATGCAAGAATGTTCACTCCGTTTATTGGTCAGATGTGTCGGGGGCGAGAGCCAGAAAATAAGTACAGCAAGAAGGTCCTGTGTTCTGGACTAGCGCATATTTGTCGCATCTCGATGTTCAAACCAGCTCATCTCATTTAAATAATTTTCTAGACATTGTTTCACGAGCGACATTACTATGTCTGCTCTGTTCCCTGAGACTTGGCTCTCCTCTGCTGGTGTCTGCCGGCATTCTCACCACAAACGAACCATACCGAAGCATTCCAGAGTTTGTTTGTATCCGGAACGAGACCACCTTGGTCCGGCTGTTTTGGTCCGAGTGTGATTGCTGTGTTCACACCTGCCTATACGAACCACACCAAGGGGGTTATTTATTTAAAGATGGAGCTAGCTAAGGCTGGAATTAGACTGCATGTTTAAGGGTCAACTTTTCAATATACAGTAATTTAACTCATATACATACATACTGTACATGCATACATACATACATGCATACATACGTATGAAATGTAATGCAAAAAAACGATATAAAACAAATTACGCTTAGAAAATGTATTACCTAAAGTGGAACTGATAACCCTCTAACACAGTGTCAACAACATAAATAGTTTTGAGAAGTCTAAGAGTGATGTTTTACATTGCTGGCTTACAAGGGATTTGTTTTTCCGTTTACTCTTGGCTTGAAGGAAGCCTCTTTTCACTCATTCAAGACTTACATCATGCTCTGTCAACAAATCAGCATACATTGTATCCCCACATCTTTTGTGCAGGCTGATTGCAGGTTGATATATGCATGTTTCCTCTGCCATCACCGGTAGAAGGTTGGCAGCTCAAAACACACAACAAATGTTAATACTTTGTGCCAACAATTCTCCACAGCATCAATTTCTCCATGCTTTATTCATGAAAACTCATGTATTTCTTTTACTCCCTTTTGCACCTTTCCATTCTTCCTTTTTTCAGTCTCGCCAGACTCTTTGAGTTTCTCTTACTTTTACATGTACCGTATCTCTGTCCAGCTCTCATCTTCCTATCCCACTCCCTCATATTTGTTTCTCCATGCCTCTCCTCTCACATGCTGCCAACTCTCCTCTGCTTTCCAGCTACACCATTATATCATCATCATCATGCACATGCAGGGCAGCACATTGTTCAACAGTAGAGCTTGCATTATGTAAAGAAAAGACAGACTACCTTTTGTCTTGTAAAATCACTACCGGGTTGTTTCCAGTTTGTTGGCCAGGTCTGTATTTGGGTGATAAACAGCACTGTCTTCCCAGAATCCCATCTATTTTGATTGTTACTCATTAAATGAGTCATTAATTAGTCACTCTCTTTAAGGATTTCTTCTTTGAAAGCAATGTATATTCTTTTTTTCTGTTATTGGGTATAATATGTTTCCCAAAAGACTATAGTGGGAAAGGCCTGAATCTGCCACAGATATTTTTCATCAAGCCAGTGTGTGCTTTACAGTTTGTGTTGTTAAAGACTCCTATTATTTTTAAGGACACTGACCTTAACTCGAATAGGAAAAGAATGGTTGGACCGTCAACACTTGTGTGCTGACAGTGTGTCCAATACAATACGAACACACGTTGAATGTAATAATGTGGATGGGATGTGTCTTTGTGTGCATGCATGTGTGTGTAGACACTTCCAAGAAATCTGGACAGAGAGCTTATTCATCTATGTTTTGTGTGTGCCTTTAAATGGAGATAGTTGGTCTGTGGTGTGTCACTTTGCCTGATCAAATTAGGAACATATTGAGGGAAAACTCAATGTGTGTGTGTGTGTGTGTGTGTGTGTGTGTGTGTGTGTGTGTGTGTGTGTGTGTGTGTGTGTGTGTGTTAAAGTCCAAACTGGTAGACAATTACCCTAGCAACATCTGGCCATGCATCCTTTATAGCTCCTTTAGCACAGAGAAAGACAGTATTGTTTTGAGGCAGTTATACTAACACACACAAACGTCCTGCACCAAAGCATGTGTGTGTGATTGTTCTACCAGAATGTAGGCATGCATGGGAGTGTTTAAGTGGGCAGGTTAGTGTAGGGCAGCTAGTGGGTACTTTGACAGTTCATGTTAACATGTTACTTCTGTGTATGTATTGCTGCAGCTGGATTTTAATGACTTTACATGAACGTTTTCATAACATAGCAGCATCAGGTTCTTGATGCCATTTATGTGGCTGAAATTAAAATGAACAGTGACTGTAAAGAGCAGGTGACCTTAAATACTCTGAATCACATGTTATCAGGCACCATGAAGCAGTGCTTTCAACCAAAACTGTCTACTGCTGCAACTGATATTCTGAGCTAAATTGTGTCTGAATGGCTTTGGGTTTACACAGTACCTGTTGTCTTGACAACAGTGACCCATGGCTGCCTTATGACATCATTGCTTGGTCTAATTAGGTTGCTGGGGAAAATCCCCTGCTCTCAGCCCAAACAGCCAGACCACCACGCTTCACTTCAGCGAGCTAGCCTTCTAGGAAACGCTCTTGTGTTTGGGTGGAAACTCATACACACATTAGTGGCTGCGCTAAGATAAGGATGCACTTAAAGATGTTTGATAAGGGTAGACGGTGGTGTGCAGATGTTGCTGAAAATATACATAAATAAACCTCATAATGTCCAAATACTTTCCAGGTTCTAATATATATATGCATGCATGTTTATCTGTGTTAGGGCGCGCACACACACACACACACACACACACACACACACACACACACACTCATGGACTTATGCGCATACACTGCACAGCAGCTGTGAGCAGAGCGAGCCAAATGAAAAAAGCCTCCCACTTCTTAGAAGAAAATTGCTCCAACCTTTTTACGCAACACATTTAAGCTTCAAGCACATACACCACGTCACTTCTACAGCATAACAGCACTCTGTTTATTGATTTTGAGAACAGAAATAGTTGCTTCATGAGTTACATTTGTTTTGAATGTTTTGTTTTCTTTTGTTGACAATTCTTGCTAATTTCCCCCCCATATCTCTGTAATTAAGCATTTTCTTATGCAATTAGGTTCAAACATAGGGCCAGATGTACGTACATTTACGAAAGTAGTGTTGTCAGCGCCATGTCCAACCCACAGAATGCACACGCTGTGATACATCAGTTTACGTCGTATTTACCAAACCTGCAGTTCATCGGGTAATCAGCGCCTTTCTCCGCCCACTATACCGTAAATTGCGCACATTTAAAAGCGCAATTGAATGAGCGATGTCAAAGAAATCCTGCTTGATGCGTGTTATTTCGGCATTATTGGTGGGGAATTTTCACTGCAAAATAGAGGCGTGCTTTCACGGGCGTTTTTTTGTACATACCGCGGAAAACATAATTAGGCACACTTTACGCTTCCCCCTCCCATCTCTTTATGGGAAACTCCCACTTTCCCCTTCACCCTCCCATGAATGCATATGCATGACATGGAAAAGCGCAATTGCCATTTTCAGCTCCGGTGACAGGCAATCTGCGCTTTTACCTCAGTGCGGCCTGTTTGTACATACCTCGCCATGCTTTTACGCGCACGTTGCGAAACAAATACACCTGAAGTGGGCTCAAAAGCGTTAGTACATCTGGCCCTTACTCTCTTTGGAATACCAAGCCAAAAAACAACAATATTAGCTATTATAGGTATAGGTAGCTATTAGGTAAAAGAGGTTTAGGAATTTGAAAATATTTTGTTCAATTCCTCCAACTGCAGCTGTCGTATATTAGTACAGAAACGGTATCAAACCTTTTTTAATATACTTAACTTCACAAACGTAGTATGAATTTAATTATTTTGCAGAGATGGGAAGAAAAATGTTTTGGAATGCAGTGGCGATACTGAGCCAACTACAAGACACATCAACAGAATAAAAAGAGGAGAACATGGGTTAATGAGTCTCTGAGCAACTTGGCATGCTCGATGATTCATCTGTCACTATCCTCATTGTGTGGGTTTTTGTGTGTCTGTGCATGTAATTTTATGTGTGTGTGGGTGCAGCTCAAAATGCCAAATTGCCCTCATCGATATCATCCGATGGGAAACTGGTTTCTTGCCCACTTTGTCCAATTGGAACATGAGCCAGAGCAAACAGGGGTGTAACCTCGTAATGCATCAAGGCGGGACTCCACCAGGGTGTGGTGCATCGGAATGTATCTGTAACTGTGTGTGTGTGTGTGTGTGTGTGTGTGTGTGTGTGTGTGTGTGTGTGTGTGTGTGTTAGAGAGAAAGTGTGTGTGTGTGTGTGTGTGTGTGTCTGTCTGAATCTGTGTGCTTGAAAGATAAGGGGGAAGAGGGAGAAGAGGACAGGGTGGATGAAAAATTGGGAACAGAGGAGAGCGTAGGAGAGAGAGTAAAAGGAATGAGGGGACTGGGAGAAAGGACAGGGACAGAAAAGAAGAAGCAGACGGAAACATGTTCATTATGGCATGGTTTCAGTGATTTATTGATTGAGTCACTGACTGATTTATGGTTTAATTACCTCAAAAAGCAGTGACTTAAATAGGAAGAGCCTCCTACTAGTGAATTAAAGAAGACACTCAGAAGCCTAGAAAACTGATTCAGTGTTTTTGCTAGTGACAAACCCATGAATTTGAGCGAAAACTAGAACTGAACATCCCGTAACTACTTTTTTTCAGTTTTCAGCTGAAACACTGTGTTTTGGCAACCTTTAGTGTAGGGGATTGTAATGTTTATTGCATCTTACCTAATACCTGCTGCCATTTACGTTCGGCACGCAGTTGCACTCACTTACCGGAGCAAGCTTTGAGTGTGTGGCACAGCAACCTTCTGTGTTGTTGATAATTATGATGTGCAACCAATCAGATGGTGCTGTGGGCGGGACGTTGAGTGAGAGTGGCGACTGGAGGCCGGCTGCATACACGCTGCTGTTTATTGGAGTGATATGTCGACGCGGCCGCCATATTGGTACAGACAAGCCATGCCTCCTAATACCTGTATGTCTATCGAGACAGGAGGTCAATCCACATTTAAAATCTGCATTTCTCACTAGACTTTCAACTGATTTTGGGATTTTTCACAGCAGATTTTCCCGGTAAAAAACAGTAATTAATGGATAACAGAAACACTGCAATGAGGGTTTCCAAAAACCCTACAGAACTTGCATTATAAAATCAATTTAGAATTTTTGGATGAGTCAAAAATCATTTTATGATAGTTTGAAATGTAGGCAATTAAGTATAATTAAATGCACTGTCCCAGCTCTAGACAGTTTATAAGCACTTATTAACTGTTTCTGTCATCCTGAAACGTGCTTGTTGAATGCTGTTACCCCTCTCTATTCCATGATGCCATTCTTCTTCCAGCATGGCTGTTGCTTTGGCTAATGGCTCCCATGAGATCACATCAAAGCCAGCTTCGTAGCTCACAGAAAACTGTCTGTTGATGGAGACAGGGCCAGAGTGACACACATACACAACATTCACACATCCAGGCATGCGTGCACCGACACAAACGGTGAAATTCTCGGAGCACAGAGTCCCGTCTGTCCCCGTTGCTAGCTGACATCACCTTTTTATGAAGTGCACCCTGTTTTACACTGGCTAGGGCCTTGTTTGGATTGGGCTGGGCTGAAACTAATACTGCTGAAGGGAGGATCGGGGGAAGGGAACCTGGAGGTGTGACTTGGAGACTGAAACCAGACCTTAAACTGGGGCATTTTAGTTTTTGGGCATTTTGATCTACAGTGGGCTGATTTCATTACAGACACCACTTGTTGGAGGAGGAGAGAGCAGTTTTATTGGCAGTGTATCCAGATTATTTTTCTCAGCTGGATTTAAACCAGCAACTGCACTTTCCTAACCTGGGTAGGAATCACTGGGCTTGAGCTGGAGAATGGATCTGAGGATAAAACTCTCGGAGTTGAAATTACATTATATCACATCATTAATCTCACTCATTTTACACTACTAATCAGGGCTCTGTCGAGGGCAAGGCTCTGCACTTGGCAGGCAAACATGTTGAGATAGACATTTTCCAGCAGGCTCGGAGCACAGAGTCTTTCAGCAGCCGTTTCAGAGGATTAGATGAACCTTGTGGTATAGCGGTATGTCTCATACCTCAGCTGCTCCCACCGCAGTTAAAAGGTTTTTGTCAGTATGCATCTGGGTGGGTATGTAGTGGGCATGTCAGTCAGCAAGTCAGTTTGAGTGAAGCTGGTAAAACAAAAAAGAGACAGAGAGAGTGACTGAGATGAAGAAGTGACATGTATTTACCCACAGGGTATTTCTTAGTATGCACTTTCAACTAAATCACCACCTTGTATTGCACTACACTGTTGCAATGCTGTGGTCACCACATATATTGTTTGCATAATCAAGTAATTGTTGGACTTTGGCAGCCACTCAATATGAAAGACGTTACGGGGAATAGGCCTTTTTTCACAGAAGACATTTTGACATGTAACAGTAGGAAACACACAGGTGTAAATAATACAATTAATGATGACTGCTTTATGTCTACCATACACTAGAACACTTTGAACAGACCCCGAAAAGACTAAAGTCTGACACCATCTCACATCTAAAGACTTCTCATCTCACTTCTAAGGTTAAATGTAATAATATGTAAAGACTGGGGATCTTGCAGGGTCAGACATTGACAACTAGATTTGTTTTGAAAGATTTAACCAATCTAGCTTGCAACCGCTAGCGTTAGCTGGTAACTTAAAGCAAAGTTGGCCGATTTTTTGTTCTGCCGTACATGCAGGTGAAGGGCGGCAGTACCCAGAGGTAGGGCTGGGATGGTTACCGCATTACTGCAATACCGCGGTCACGTGACGCCTACTGTGGGTCTGAGCTCGTCACCGTCATCACCGCAAAAAAACACTGACCTGCACATGTGCACGTTGTGTCTAATGACATGGATTCATTAATTCTATTTACATGGATTGGGTCTGATGACATTGTGTCTTACATGGATTCAAGGTTTTCTAAACAAATCCGACCTTTTGTGAGTTGGGGAGCGCAATGTTCCATGACACATAATAACATTCGAGTACCTGTGTAATGTCTTGTATCGGAGAAATGTCTTTTCAAAACTGTGCTCTGGTTTTCAGACTTTGAATTATACAGTCCACTTTCATGCAGTCAATATGCTCTTTTTGTGCTATTCTTAAGCTTCTCTGCTGCCGCTGTTGCCACAGCAACACACAGGTGTCTAATTAGTCTCCAGGCTGCCCCACAAACCTGATCACATTCAGCTGATTATCCTGCAGGACCTGGAAAAAAACAAACCATTTCACCCAAGAATTGTGCAACATGACCACAGCACATTTGTTAGTGACAAACAACACTGCAATTCTTGCCATAGTCAGTCACATTGGAAGCAAAATTGTCAAGGAGCTATGTTACAGGCCCTGTGATAGTTCAGACACCTTGCTGTTATACAGCTAATCTGAAGACATTCTAGAGTGTTATTTACACTTACTAATCCAATTTTACTTCAGACGGGGGGGGTGTTTCTTTTTCACTAAACTAATGACCAGCCTCAGAAAAGTTAACAGCTGCCTTTGCTGCTACAAACTAGATAACAGCATAAAATAACCTGAAAGTTAAAATCCATTAGTGGCATTAGCTCAGTACATACAATGGGAAATCAACACAGGATTTAAGCTTAGCATAAACATACTATACTGTCTATTGTCGGTCTCTAAAGCCCCTTTCCCACATGCACTGCAAACCTGAAATAATCTAGTTATTTAATCTAATTACCCGCAAATGTCTGAATGAGTTGGATCTGACACTATGCGGTCTTTACCCTGCCAGCTCCCTAGTACAAAGTCTGTGTAATCTCCGATTGAGCCCATGTGTGATATTTCACAGCAAGTGTGTTGCCGTGTTGATGACGTTTTTATTGGCGTGCACAAAACTGGAAGAAAACAAACATCTGAGGGTGAAAAAGAAGGGTGATTTACAAAAATACGTCAACGCCAAATCGCCAGACAAATTCACGGAATGACAAGAGACTTATTTGTTGATGACCAGATTACGAACCAGCTCCATGAGGCGGTGTTATACGTGTCGTATCCTATCAGCTGTATGCGCTGCCCAGCGCCACCCCTTGGCGAAACCAACCAGAGTATTTCCAGTAAGTGAGAACACACCTCTCTCTCCATCCCATGGGCCCACCACCTGTGGGAGGAACCGCTGGGGTCGGGTGCGCTGCCACATGGGTGGCGGTGAATGTCAGGGGCCTCGATGGACCAGACCCGGGCGGCAGAGGCTGGCTTTGGGGACGTGGATTGTCACCTCTCTGTGGGGGAAGGAGCTGGAACTTGTGCAGGAGGTGGAGCGCTACCAGTTGGATCTGGTGGGGCTTACCTCTACGTGACAGAGATTTTAATTATATTGCACTATCGCGATAATTCATGTTGATGACGCAATCTACCCGCGAAGTTTAGAGCCACGAGCTGCAACCGGCTGCAACGCGTCATCGTCATCTTGAGTAAACATGGCTGAAAGCGAAACAAGGAGCTGGTGAAAAAGACCGGTGCAACATCCATTATTTGGACTTGGTTTGGATTTAAGCAGCTACAACGGACCTGTGGTTGAGCCGTACCATGGAGCCTTTCACCAGCCTGACCATTCACTATATAACGGATGATTAGAATCTTGGCAGCCGGTGTTTGCAGACGTCATACTTTCCCGCTTAACATACGGCCGTGTGTGTGTGTGTGTGTGTGTGTGCGTGTGCGCGTGTGTGTGTGCAGCGGTGGAATGGGACCAAAAAATGTACCGGGAAGTTTACGGCCCCCGCTGTACGGATTGAGCAGAGGCTGCACAGTTTGACCAGCAGGCAGCGGCACCAGGCCGCTGGATGGTGTTGTTAACAACTTGCAATGTATAACTATTATCAGACCGGCCCACCAGGAAAGGTCCCGACTCTCCTGTGTGTTTGTGTGTTTGTGTTTGTGTGTGTGTGTGTGTGTGTGTGTGTGTGTGTGTGTGTGTGTGTGTGTGTGTGCGTTCAAATGTGTTACATTAGGCTGCAGGTAAGAAATTTTGTTTGAAATATGTTTTTATTTAAAGTATCTGTGCATCTTTGCCTAATACTTAAAGTATTTTCAGTACAGTGTCTGTTCCTTAACTAAACAGACACCAGTTGTTCCTGTTCTCTGCATCTTGGGTGGCATTTAAGAACCAAGGACTTAAACTAACTAAGTGTAGTGCCTTTTAGAATGGTTTGCACTAAAGAGAAGACACCCAATACTTTAAGCTTTTTCTTTGTCAAAGTCTCTGCAACTAGTGTACTTTAATTTTATTTATCTGCAACATTATGTTGTATAATTACAGTTTTGAACAATAAATGTTTTCAAAACTACATACTATGTTTCTTTCTCTTTAAAAAAATAAATAAATACATTTAGCAGTTTGGTTTTCCTTAGGGTCTATGTAACCTGGTCTGAAATGGTTCTATTATAATTTATATATCGCGATATATATCGTTATCGCAAGAGGCTGCAATGTATATCGCAATATGGATTTTAAAATTTTGCCTTCTGCATTTTTGTTATGCTTTTCCCTCCATTTTATTGAACCGAACCGTGATGTCTGCACTGAGGTATGAACCAAACTGTGACTTCTGTGTACTGTTCCACCCCTAATATGCACCAAACAAGAGTTCGGAGTATTCAGCCTTCTTGGAGACCTTGAATGGAGTCCTGTATGGGGCTCCAGTGGGGGACTTCAACGCGCACGTGGGTAATGATGGCGATACATGGAGAGGTGTGATTGGGAGGAATGGCCTCCCTGATCTAAACCAGTGGTTGTCTGTTGTTGGACTTCTGTGCTTGTCATGGATTGTCTATAACAAACACCATGTTCGAACATAGAGATGCTCATAAGTGTACCTGGTACCAGAGCACCCTAGGCCGAAGGTCAATGATCGATTTTATAATCATTTCATCTGATCTGAGGCTGTATGTTTTGGACACTCGGGTGAAGAGAGGGGCGGAGCTGTCAACCGATCACCATCTGGTGGTGAGTTGGGTCAGGGGGTGGAGGAAGACTCTGGACTGACCTGGTAAGCCCAAACGGGTAGTGCGGGTAAATTGGGAACGTCTGGAAGAGCTTTTCGTGCATCCCTGTGGAGGCTGGGGGCATTGAACCTGAGTGGACAATGTTCAAAGTTTCCATTGCTGAAGCTGCGGCGGGGAGCTGTGGTCTTAGGGTCTTAGGTGCCTCAAGGGGCGGTAACCCTCGAACACCGTCGTGGACACCGGTGGCAGTTGCAAGGTACCGAAGGGCTGCAGCCTCTGCCGTGAAAGAGGCAAAGCAGCGGGTGTGGGAGAAGTTTGGAGAAGACATGGAGAAGGATTTTCGGTCGGCACCAAGGTGCTTCTGGAAAACCGTTCGCCACCTCAGGAGGGGGAAGCAGAGAACCATCCAAGCTGTGTACAGTAAGGATGGGACGATGTTGACCTCAACTGAGGAGGTAATAGGGCGGTGGAAGGAGCACTTTGAGGAACTCCTAAATCCGACTACTACGCCCTCTATGGTAGCGGCAGAGCTGGAGGATGATGGGGGATTGTCGTCAATTTCTCTGGTGGAAGTCGCTGAAGTAGTTAAACAACTCCACAGTGGCAAAACCCCAGGGACTGATGAGATCCGTCCAGAAATGCTTAAAGCTCTGACAACCCCTCCACACCCAGAGCTTTAAGCATTTCTTCAACATTGCATGGAAGTCTGGGACGGTGCATAAGGAGTGGCAGACCGGGGTGGTGGTTCCCCTGTTTAAAAAGGGGGACCAGAGGGTGTGTGCCAATTACAGGGGTATCACACTTCTCAGCCTCACCGGTAAAGTCTACTCCAAGGTGCCGGAAAGGAGGGTTTGGCCGATAGTCGAAACTCAGCTTGAAGAGGAACAATGCGGATTCCGTCCTGGTCATGGAACAACGGACCAGATCTTTACTCTCGCAAGGATCCTGGAGGGAGCCTGGGAGTATGCCCAACCGGTCTACATGTGCTTTGTGGATCTGGAGAAGGCGTATGACCTGGTCCCCCGGGAGATACTGTGGGAGGTGCTGCGGGAGTATGGGGTGAGGGGGTCCCTTCTCAGGGCCATCCAATCTCTGTACGACCAAAGCGAGAGCTCTGTCCGGGTTCTCGGCAGTAAGTCGGACTCGTTTCAGGTGAGGGTTGGCCTCCGCCAGGGCTGGGCTTTGTCACCAATCCTGTTTGTAGTATTTATGGACAGGATATCGAGGCGTAGTCGGGGTGGGGAGGGGTTGCAGTTTGGTGGGCTGGTGATCTCATCACTGCTTTTTGCATCTGATGTTGTCCTGATGGCATCATCGGACTGCGACCTTCAGCACTCACTGGATCAGTTTGCAGCCGAGTGTGAAGCGGCAGGGAGGCCATGGTTCTCAGCAGGAAACCTATGGAGTGCCTTCTCCAGGTAGGGAATAGGTCCTTACCCCAAGTGAAGGAGTTTAAATACCTTGGGGTCTTGTTCGCGAGTGAGGGGACAATGGTGCGGGAGATTGGTCGGAGAATCGGCGCAGCAGGTGCGGTATTACATTCAATTTATCGCACTGTTGTGACGAAAAGAGAGCTGAGCCAGAAGGCAAAGCTCTCAATCTACCGGTCAATTTTTGTTCCTACCCTCACCTATGGTCATGAAGGTTGGGTCATGACTGAAAGAACAAGATCCAGGGTAAGCGGCCAAAATGGGTTTCCTCAGGAGGGTGGCTGGCATCTCCCTTAGAGATAGGGTGAGAAGCACAGTCTTGCGTGAGGAGCTCGGAGTAGAGCCGCTGCTCCTTCTCGTCGAAAGGAGCTAGTTGAGGTGGTTCGGGCATCTGGTAAGGATGCCCCTTGGGCGCCTCCCTAGGGAGGTGTTCCAGGCACATCCAGCTGGGAGGAGGCCTCGGGGAAGACCCAGGACTAAGTGGAGGGATTACATCTCGACCCTGGCCTGGGAACGCCTTGGGATCCCCCTGTCTGAGCTGGTTAATGTGGCTCGGGAAAGGGAAGTTTGGGGTCCCCTGCTGGAGCTGCTCCCCCCACAACCCGATACCGGATAAGCTGACGAAGATGGATGGATGGATGGAGAACACATCTGACATGGACAGTCTCCTATTGTGTGCTTCATGTGTGAACAGTCCTGACTATATTGGGACAAGATTTTTACGTATTCCGGAGTTCATGTGAAACGGCTTTAGATGGATTTTGGATTGATTTAGATCCTTACACTTACACCTTACAGTAAGTGTAATGTTGGTTGCTAGCGGTGCAGGAGCTGTGTGGTGGCTCATGTGCAGCAAGTGTAAGTGTGTATTGATTTATGTGATCGTACTTTTCAGAACAGTTTGTTACTATGGATACTCTGCTGCTTATTGTAATAGCCAGTATCATCAATCATCAGTGATTCTGCTTGTCATATCTGATCGTCTCTGTGGATTCTTTTTTTACATTACGGATGAGATTACTCTTGGGTCTCAAATGAATTGACACATTATACTCTGCTATAAAGTGGATAGCTTTTTTTGCAGGGTGTGGAAGCTGGTTAGAGGGTCTAGCTGTATGTCCAGTGTGTACGACCTCTAAATTACATGTTCTCTTCAGTAACGCTGGACAGAAGTGGGAGATGGGATTTCCCCTTGGCTGCATTTGTACCTTTTATTTTCATTTACTTTACCTTATGTTGGCCATGTGTGTGTACTGATTATTTATGAAGTCATGAAAATACATTTTATTCAGAACACTACTTGTACTGAGCAAATGAACTGTAAGAGTTGAGGTTATGTTTTGAATTTCACTCATATTACCAAGTCATATTGGCAACTTAACATGAATGTGCTTTAACTCAACCCACTCAACCTGTAACCTCTGTGATATTGGAAGCAGAAGGTCCCTGTTGTTGAACTGATGAGCAGTTCACTTATAGTTATAGTATACCTTTCAAGCAACTCAATCCAAATGATTCATTTCTGCAGCATCCTAACTCCGTCACCATTAACAAATGCACAAACTTGGATTTATGAGTTAATGTATGGTCCACATGAAAATGTCACTTAAATGTATTTCTGCATTCATGTCTGAGATCCTACAGACTTACAGACATTACTTTGGGAGGAGGTTTTGGCAAACGGAGGAATATATTTTTGAAAGTTGGGACGTATAAATTGAAACACTACTTACTATATGATATAAAATACTACTGATATCCCACCATTAGTGGTATTTTGACTGACTTCTGTATTAGTTATTCCCCCCTTTAGCGATGATCAGCACAATTCGGTTTAGTGCTGTGGCAGAGAAAGTTCTGTTTTGAAGACCGTTGAGAGATAAAGTGGATGTAATTCCACTTCTGAGTGAGTGGATTAGATTCCCCATGTTGTTCAATAAGTGAGTTGCTGAATGAGATCATTTTGGTCTTTGAATTATATGTCCTCTTTTCACTTAGAGATGCATTTCCATCAGTTGAGGACATATACATGCAGCCAGTGATATAGGTTCACTGTGCTTATACTGGGGTCAGTGAAAGAGGGTATGAAAATGCTTAAACCCAAGCTAATTGAAAATATTGTGAGGGGGTTGTCTATGACTAAAAAACTGGAACAGAGAAATGAGGGTAGATCACGTTTTCGTAAAATGTGTGTGATTGCCAATATATACTTTTGAGAAGTGATGTGAAAATGTCAATAGTCTAAAGACTAATGGATTCTAAGAAAGCTTTATTTTTCAAAGCTTCTAGGAACGTCATTAAGCGACTCTGTGGTTTCACGGTTGTTGTTTGCCAACAGGAAGTGCTTGCAGGGATCATGGTCAGTTTGTTTGGTTAGTGTTGGAATGTTTTTGTGGCACATTGACACATTCAACACAGATTTATTTCTTCTTTTTTTATTCTTTTCTGTCAGAGAAGCAGCAATCCAGACCCATCTCACCCACTAAGACTCTTTGGCTTAACAAGTTTCCAGAAACTGTTAGTCATTTGTACGCCCCCATAGGGAGGAAAATCAGTAGTTCTAAATGTACTACTACATTGTAGCAAGAGGTAGTTTTATGTTGAATTTATATCCTAACTGTACTTCACTGAAAAGAGTGAAAGAGAGAATAACGATGTATGCAACAAACGATGGATTGCAACAAAGGTAGTAAATAAAAGTCAAACTTACATGGACACAGTGGACAAACACCAAGATGCTACTCTACAAATGTCAAAGGTTAGTCTGGTCCACAGTAAAGGTTTCATACTGTTCGGGTCAACAGAGTTTTATTAAAACCAATACCATAGTTATGACGCTAACAGAACTTTGTGTAGTCAAGAATTTGTAAGTGCCAAGGTTGGAGCTTTAATCATCCATTCACCACAGGCTTAGAGTAGCTGACTTTTCACAATGACACAGCAATATTTGGTGACCATAATAGTTAGTTGTTAAATGTTGAACTTATTGCTAACATCTGTAATTTGCCATAACTCCAACTATAAAATTGGTGCAGCAATTAATCTCCGTAAACTTCAACCTCTCCTGTCAGAAATAATTAATCATTTACTTCCCCATTCCCTTTACTCTCTTTTCACCTCCTCCCTAGCTTTCCTAAAACCTCCTGTTTCTGTTTTTCTCTACCCTCTGTCCCTCCCTCTTCACCCCCACCTCCTCTCCTTTTGGTAGGTTAGTAACTAATGTTCCTGGGGGGCTGTTCAATTTGGAGAAAGCCTTACCCCCTGCATTGACATCTGTTGCCTACTACCAGTGAGTCACACACACACACACACACACACACACACACACACACACACACACACACACACACACACACACACACACATTGCCTCTCCCTGCCTGATTATCCTCATCTTCTCTGCTTCTCTTAAATAGTGTTACACCTCTCTCATTCTCACTTGTTCCACTATCCTCCTTGCCCCTTTTTGTCCTCCTTCTTTACCTCCTTCTCCATCACTCACTTGTCTATTTACTCCCTTTTTCCCAACTGTCTCTCCTCCTAAATATTTCTGTGCTGCTCTTACCCCCCACTTTTCTCTTTAGCACTCCCACCAGGTCTATTAAGAGTACACCGTTAACCCGAGACCAAGACAAAACAATGGATATTACACAATAATCTTCACCTTTGCCCATGCACCATCCTTGTGTTTAACTCTGATCCTCATTCGTAGTGGGGGTCTAATGTGCACAGGGGCGGTTGCTTGTAGAAAGTCCATTAAAATGCTGTCAATATGTTTGTTGAAAAATGGCTCATAACATTTCTTTAAAAAAATTGCTTATTTTCAATCTTAACCACTGATCATGGTTTACTCTTCCTCAATAAATGAGCACATATGACTCATCAAAGGCAGTAGTTGTTTTGGTTGAGACGCCTATCAACATGTTCAGTAGAGTGCACAAAGAAATGTGTTTTCTGTTAGCCATGATAATCCATTCAATACCTCCATAATAATCCAGTCAGAGTATTCACGAATGACGTGCCATTGTATAGTAGATACCAACAACGTTGCTTTCCATTATCAACCATGGCTGATAGCGTCTTTTGTACCTGTTGTGGAAGTCCCAGATACGTCAGAAAACCAAACCTGTCTTGTCTGGGTTCATGACGTCATTCGGAGGTGCACACAGCTCTGTAAATTTCACCGCCTTCTCTAGGAACTGCGTCTGGATGACTGCCGCTTCCAGCACTAATTAAGGTACAGATCTTCCTGGGATTTAATTGCAATAAACACATCAAAAGGTTGCTAAAATAACTACATTATGATACCGATTGTCAGGTCTGCCAGCAAGACAATAAGCAAACAAGTAAATAAGTGTATTGAAAATCACGGTCTGACCATTAACATTTTATATATATATATATATATATATATATATATATATATATATATATATATATATATATATAGCATAACCAAAGTGAAGGATTTGTCCATTTCAGTAGAACACCATTCACAGAGATGGAAGATTGAGAGAGTTAACTGGCAACTTTGCGCAATCAAAGATGCTCTTTGCCAAGGAGCATGTTGTCCATTAGCCGTTAACTGTGGGCAGATGTACTCTCCTGATCAAGTGTTAGTTCATCCTATTCATCTTAATCCACTTTCAGTACGAGGCTTCATCACATTTTCACTGCTTTTAAATTGATGTTGTTTGAGGGACCCATGGGGGAGAGAGAAAGTCAGAGAGAGAGAGCGAGCTACGCTATAAACTCTTCCATCCATCACGATCACTGATTAAATCCATGTCTGAGCTTCAGCCAAGTAAAAATCGAAACATATCCCGCTTCAGGATTTAAATGAAAACTCCAAATCTTACATTTAGAGTCCCTAAGAACCTTAAACCATCTCTGTGGCTTGCAGGAAGATATATGGTGTCAGAAGGTCAGGCTGCTAAACTTGTATAATGAAAACACAAGTAGGTGAGGTTTTCTAAAATCACACAGGTATTTTCTTATTAAATCAACATAACAACAGCTGTTCCTATTCAGCACCTAGTTTCGGACTCTGTATTGTGTAATTGTAACTGTATTGTCATCTGTCAAAAGTAGTTATTCAAGTAAATTCAGAGTCCATTTATTGCACATGACAAAAAAAATATGGTTCTGTATTTTTCAGCAGAGATGCTGTGATTTGACAGTCTAGAGTTGTATCAATATGTTAGCCCTGGAATCCGGTTGGTTGTCAGTTGAGGTCATGGGTCGGTAGGGAATTTATTTTATTTTTTATTTTTATTTTCCTTTACAGTAGCGATGGAACTTTTTCATAACATAGCCTACCTGTACTACATGTACTCTACCACCTTGTGTGTCCCAGCATGTTACACACACACACACACACACACACACACACACACACACACACACACACACAAGCTAACAGGCTAACGGCTTATTAGCTAGCCAAACACTGAGCGGTAACATCTGCAAAGATTGGATCTGTGAGCGCATTAATCTGCTCAGTGTGCGTCTTATAACAAACAGAGCGAGCAGCCGCCGGACTCTTAACATCTGTTGATCCGTGCAGGACTTTAAAGTAAGTAACATCAAAGGTTATCTGCTACTGTAGCAGAGCTGCAAGTAAACGCTGAACTGAGCTGTGGGTTTTCAGTGTTAAACACTGCTGCAGGTATTCATGCACGACTGATGACTAGTTATAGTTCACCTCAAACTTTTTATTTGTGTATTTCTATAATTTGTATTATTTCTTTCCCAAGCTCATTAAATAAATTTGGGTCGCACATAAATTGACAGGGTCGGTCGGAAACCGGAACCAAACACAATTTTTTATTTATTTTTTTATTTTTTTTATGCCCAATTTTGTTTAGGTTTGTATGAGCAAATAGTTACTTTACTAAGCTAAGTCTCAACTACTGTGCAGGTCTTTTTTTTTTTATTACACTGGATGAATCTGGAAAACTGTCCATAGTGGAACATCCCAAGAAACAGTGTCTGTATTAGTTGTCACTGGGAATGTAAGCCCTACTCTTGTGTTTTCTACAGCTCTGAAGTTGGTCTAAACATTTTTATTGCTATAGCCAACTGACTTGGGGCCATGAATTCCATGATGAATGAAAAAATTCCTCAGATTTAGGGCTGTTAACAAATATTCTAAATTCTAATCAAAAACAAACAGACATTCATATATGAAAATATTAGGGCTGTCAAATGATAATTTTTTTTAATCGCGATTAATCGCTGAATTTCTATAGTTAATCGTGATTAATCACATATTTTATCACATGATTAAAATTATATTATTTTGCATTTCAGAACAGTTTTTAAGTACATATTAACAAATCAAAAGCAATTCTTAACCAGTGGATCTTGATTGGGAATCAAATGAATGCAAAGAAAGTTACTTTATGAACTTGATTTTAAGATTTGTAATTATTTATTTACTGTAAACAAAAGAAAAAATGTGTGAATCTGTCATTATTTCACAATTCCTCCAAGTACCCAACTAAAAAACTAAAAATCCCTATCCTTACCAGAGTCAATATAGTGTTTAGTAACTCCTAAATAATGTTGATTATTCACTGACGTCCAGTGATCACCGGTTAATGAGACAGCGTTTGCATCTTGCAGCTGTATGTGGGGCTGCTGTCCCCCTTGACGGCAATGAGACGGGTCAGAACATGCCAACCGTAGTACGTCTTTAAGACCCGAGTCCTCTACGATGCTGACAGGTCTGCAGTTAGTTGCCACCCGTTTCACAAGCGCTGTGGTAATTTTTTGGGATTTGGTTTCATCCACAGGTCGGCAAGTAGCACTCTCCAAAATACTGCTTTGCCTGAGTGGGTAGCATGCTAGCGGGTAGTATCACGTTAACTGTACTACTATGCTTAGCTCCGTAGGTGGTAGCTCAAGCTTGACGTGCTTCGGTGATATTTTATTTCGGCTTTACAGAATGTGCATATGGCTTTCGACTTGTCTACGAGCCGCCCGGGAGTTTTGGAAAATAAAAAGCTCCATTCACAGTTATTGCTGCTGTCTTTCTCCATCATGCCTGCAGCCTGCAGCAGCAGGATGTGTTACGAGGAAGTGGCAGCTTGATGATAAGTAACGGTGCTGTAAAGGGTAAAAATAGTAGCCTGTTGGGCACGACGCAAAGCCGAGTGAAGTGTAAAATAAATTAATAAATGGCAGCATGCGATTAAAAAAAATTAACGCGTTATGCTCGGCCCTTAATCGCATCGCGATTAACGCATTAATGCTGACAGCCCTAGAAAATATATATTCTAATATTGTGAAAATAAAGCAGGCCATCTAGAGCAGAGTCTAGAGAATTCACAGCAAGTGAATGGGCATGTTGGTGACGTTCTATCATGCAGCTTGTGCTACCGGAAGTAAACAAACAATGAGGGTGAAGAAGAAGACTCAGCAAAGACGGAAACAAAAATGTCTGAAAGACCCCACTGAAGAGACGACTACCTGCCACTGGCCCTCCTGCTCAACCCCAAACCACGGATCTTCATGGACAGAGGTGGTCACCAGGGGCCGCAAGACAAGCTTGGATGGGTCTGTCTCCCCACCTTGTGTAAGTCTCTCCAACTGCTACACCGCCCTAGCTGACTCCAACCCGGTCCATCCAGCCGATCCCCCCGCACCTCCTCCTCTCATAGACCAGGACCCATCAACAGTGTCTATCTACCCCGCGTCCCCTCACAGCCGGCGGCTGAGGGTGCCGGTGCCATGCAGGTGGTTCGTGATCCCACCGGAAAACCAACTCACCAGCCTTCTTTCCGCACCTCGATCTCCTCGGCCAAGTGCAGGATTTTGAAGGAGGCTAGGCGCCGATGCTCCGGCGGACTCCCCCGCTCAGACTCGACACATCCGACTTGATGCTCATCGGCCCAAAATCCCTCACAAAGAACACCCATAACTTCGGTCTCACTGTCAACAACTCCACCCTGTCTCCATCCCCACACATCTGTAACCTGGGAGTCATCTTCGACAGCAACCTCACTTTTGAAAACCACATCAACCAAATAACCAGAACTGCCTTCTTTCACCTCAAAAACATCTCACCTTCTCTGCTGACTCCTTCATCATTTCCAGAATTGACTACTGCAACAGCATCCTCCATGGTTCACCGGCAAAAGCCTTAACTGAACTCCAATACATCCAAAACTCTGCTACCCGTCTCCTCACCCACACCCCGTTCCTGTGATCACATCACTCCCGTCCTTCATAACCTCCACTGGCTCCCTGTTTCCCAACGCATCCAGTTTAAAGTCCTCCTCCTCACCCACAAAGCCCTCTATGACCAGGCTCCTTCCTACCTCACAGACCTGCTCCACCGACACACAATCCCCCCCGTAACCTTTGCTACTCTGACGCAAACCTCCTCTCCCCACCACTCAGGACCAAGCACCGTACCTGGGGTGACACCATTGCAGCCCCCTCCCTCTGGAACCCCCTACCCATACACATCCGTGACTGTACTGACCTGGACACATTCAAAACACTAATCAAAACACACCTCTTCAGATTAGCTTTCCACATGATAGTTACTGGTTTTATAGTTTTTAATTTCTTTTAATATGCTTGTGTTATCTGTTTTCAATGTGCTATATGTGCTGGTTTTACTGTAAAGTGTCTTTGAGTACCATGTAAAGCGCTATATAAATAAAATGTATTATTATTTAGGAACTTCTGTCGTAAGGACCGAAATCGTCAGACAAATTCAAGGAATGGTTTTAGTTATATAGGACATTATTTTTATTGTTATTTTTTTCCAACTTTTTTTTATTTAAGTTTAAATTTTTACAACACGTGACACATAGCACAGGTCGTGGTGAAAAAGGTATAGTGAAAACCGTGTGTCATTTCCCTACAAGTCCCATACCCACCCACAAACCAACTCAGTTCAGGTCCAAAACAGACGGGGACACACAACACGGACCCATGCACATTGACAAACACACACCAGTAAGGGCACACAACATATAAAAAATAATAAGTATAAAAGATAGATAAATTAAAAGAGATACAGCAAGAAAGGAGATAAAACAACAACAATCAACAACTTGGCGTCAAGTGGAGCGGTCCAGAAGGAGCTCACTCAGTCCTCCAAGTCAGGAGATAAGCTGAGGGAGTCAACGAGTTCCAGGAAAGGGTTCCATGCCTCTGGGAATGTTGAGAGTCTTTCAGAGAAGATCTAAGCTTCTCAAGCTTCAGATTGTCGAGCACCTCTTTAATCCAACGCTCGTGTGTAGGGGGGCGGGAGAGCCTCCAGTTGAGCAAGATCAGTCTCCGGGATAGCAGAGATGTAAACGCCAGGACACCTTAGTGCAACTGGGAGGCCAGCGTCAGAGGAAAAGCTGAAAAAGGCTGACAAGGGGCTAGGGGGGATAATGTGATCGTAGGCTCTGCTCAAGGTGTCAAAAATACTCATCCAAAAAGTAGTTAATTTAGGGCAAGACCAAAACATGTGAGTTTATGGTTGGCAGGAGACTGGTTACACCTGTTACAGGGGTCCCGGACAGTGGAGTATATTTTCACGTTTGTATAGTGGACTTTATGAAGGAACTTGCATTGGATCAAGCCATGACGAGCACATATGGAGGATGAGTGAACCGTAGTCAGAGCAAGATCCCATTGTTGGTCCATAATAGCCATATTCAGAATGCTCTCCCATGCAGCCTTTGTCAAAGTATGAGGGCCCGAGGCCTGAGGCTGAGCACAATGAATTGTACAGTACGGAAACACATTTCTTTCGGTTCGGGTCTGTCACCAGGAGGGAATCAGTCAGGGTTTCGGGGGGGGGCGGTTTGGAAAGTGGGGGAATATCTTCTTGACAAAGTCCCTAATCTGGAAAAAGTGAAAGAGGTGTGACTTTGGCAAACCATAGAGGGAAGCGAGCTCTGTGAAGGACACAAATATGCCATCTTTGTATAGGTCTTTGACGCTGATGACACCTCTATTGTGCCAGGCCCTAAATGCGAGGTCTGAACTTGAAGGTGTAAAGACATGGTATTTAAGCAGTGGGGTCAAGACGGAAGGTCCCTGTAAGTCAAAGTTTTTCCTAATTTGACTCCAGATCTTAAGCGAGAGGGATACAATCGGGCATGCGCCAACAGATGTTAAAGGCAGAGGGAGCTGAGAGCAGAGGACCGAAATATAAGACATTATTTGATCCGGGTTTTTTTTAGGTATGTAGATCGTTTTAGTAGTAGATATATCTCCCGTTGTATTGGTTTTCCCTCATATCAACATAATGTATAGATATATATATATATATGTACACATATATACATATATATATAGATATATATAGATATATATATATAGATATATAGATATATATATAGATATATCTATATATATATATATATATATATATATATACACATATATATATATATATATAATTTAAGCTTTTATATTAGTTCTTGTAGGGTGTATGTAGGCTTATTTTCAGAGTGTTTAGAAGCCAACCTAAGCCAATGAAACAACGTCACTGGGCTTGTGGTTATACTTCATTTGAAGAGAGGCATTTACAGATGCTGATGCTCGATGTTTCCAAAGGGACAATAAATAACTGTCACATTTAACAAGTAAACTCGTTAAATTGCACAAAATATATCTACTGTAGATTGGGTGCACAAAGCAAGCTTCACTGACCCTCTGCAGAACGCAATGTGCACATTACGCCAAAATGGAAGGGGTCTTTGGTGTTTTTTGCCCCCAACGTCTCCTTCCAGGCAGCGCGGCAACGGTTATGTTTAGGATTAAGGTTAGGGTTAGCTGCCTGGAAGGCGCCGTTGGAGGCAAAAAACACCATCGAGCAATGGAAGACGTCAGATACATTATGTGTCTAATAATTTAAAACGTCACGGTCTGGTCAGGTCCTAACAGTGTTGGTGTGATCATAGGAAAGTATCACAGCTACTGGTTCTAAAGGTTTAGTTTTAAAATGTATTCAAATTTGATCCTTTTTCTACTCTATCCCTTTGACTTCTTCTTCTCCTCCGTCCTCTCTTCATTCTACATCCATCCCTGCCTCTTCTATGCATCACTTTAGCTCTGTTCCCCAGCTCCGTCATCATGTCTACCGTATGCTGCGTATGTTTCCGGGACCACAGCCAAAGTTGAGTCAGGGAATTACATTGAGATTTGTCAGTGCCAACAAACACAGCAGTGTGTTGCTTTAGACACAGTGCTCAAGAGGGAAAATTCAAGTATTTGGCTGTGATGTAATGGTATTTCCCCCTGTATAGACAACTAAAAAAGATACATGCTTTATGTCTAATAAATAGACAAAATTAGTACATTAAGAGAATGTTCTTGACAAGGATTTAGGATCCAGATTGGGTTGATTTTTGGAGTTACTCAATGGGAAACATAGACTGAATAAAGTTATCTTGATCATAAATACAAGTGAATTTTATTGCCAGTGAAAGGAATTGAGACCAGTAATAACAAGACTCATACAGTTCAGGGTAATACACTGAACTTCACTACTGAGTGTAACAAAAATCAGAATATCCACAAATTCCTTGTCAGTAAGACTGTTATGAGTCAAGATTGACAATCATTGCTATGCATAAAACAATTATATCGCACAAAAGCCTGTGTAGACACCGACGTGTATTTAATGTTTCCCGCATTTTGTAACTGCTGTTACTAGAATGTGCTTTTGATCATAAAAAAATCATTAATTCTGGAAAAGTGAATTTTGTTACTTAACAAGTGAACCGTTTCATGGCCAAGTTAATTCAGGTCATTGAAGCTTGATGTTCCATTGTAGTTTGTTTCCTCTGATAGTCAGATATCTGTCATTTGAAGAGAAGTGTGGTTGTGTGTGTCAGTTTTAGTCATGCAGTGTAGAGATATTTGGTTGGTTTTGAGTTTAAATCAATTCATATTTTTCTTTTTGCAATCAGATTGATTACTGCACTTTCTCGTCCAAAAATGTTGACAGCATTTTTGATAATGTTTTCTTAAGTAGTTTAGGATATTTTCTTTTGAAAGGGATATTCCAATTCTGAATCTACTGTATATGCTGTATGCACTGGTTCAGTACTGTATGTATGTTGGCGGGGGAAAACGGCATAAATAATGCTAAGAAACATTACCCTATGTTGGTCTGACAGTTGTACCGCAGTGAGAAAGAAGCAGAAACGCATAGAACAATAAAAATGGTATGAAGTACAGAAAAAATGTCTGTTTATCAGACAAATCTGCTCAGAATGTCTAGAGACTTTAAAGAGCAAAAGGTTTCATAATAGAACAAATCTTACCACAGTTAGAGATATTAAAGTGATACCCTAACATGACATGAGGTTTATGCTTGAAACGTGCGTGTTTATAGCTCAAAGCCCCTACACAGCTCAAAGGCGATGTAAAACAACGCAATCATTTTAAATTGTGATAAAGGCACATGTTTTTATGTTCAAACTCTGCTTACTTTCTCACCTCCAAAACACCTAACCAATTGCTTCATAAAGTGGGTGTGAATGCCAAATCATGTAATTCATTTTCTAAAAGTTAAGGAAATTGTTGGTTTGACCATTTGACAAGCACTTTGGCTGGAGTACAGTAACTTTGCTCCATTTACCAGATTACATAGCATTAGAGCAGCACGTTAACATTGTTACAGTAGCAACTCTCTTTCTCATTCTTTAACATGTCTGGCAAAGGAAAAAAAGAGAAGAAATTATTGGCAATAATTAAATATAATTAAATTCATCTTAACAAGGACCTTCCACAATGGGAAGAATTTGTGGTGCAGTTTCAGAAGATAATTTCTAGCACTTAGCCACCCACTTGGCTTTCCCACAGATCTGCCAAACCAAGATTCACTCTACTGTGCAGAAGCCAATCAGTATTTTGGCGAAATTGGAGTATAATTCAACACAATCTCTAACTCCTTGAAAATGTTTTATTCCCAGTAGTGTGTAACCACAATCATAGATCTATATTTCAGTCCAGTTTTGCCTTTTTCTTTGGACATGAGGACAGCCCTTCTCATGGCCAACAGCTACAACCGCGCTGATGATAATGATACACAAAGCATTTGCTGGTGGCCTGCATCCAAACCAAAGCTACCTAAAATGGTTACGCTAATGGATCATTTTGCAAATATATCAGTGCTTTAGTACGGTAAGGGATGTGCTGGGTTTTCACACACTCAAGTTTTAAAATGTGTTCAGCAGTGTGCAGGACATAAAATGTACTTTATAACCTGCAGTGCTATAGAGAAACACTGAAAAATGTGGTTCAATTCCCATTTGACCATCATGCATCTTGGCATTTTAAAGTGCTGCACTGTTGTCTTGATCCATAATTGAAAAAACATTAAGATGTACAAATGTGGCATTGTCAAAAGTCAATGTCAGGCAAAAATGACAGACAAAGTTGTTCTGGGGTGCTGAAAATACAATACCTTTGAACATTCAAATTCCGTGTTCAGTTACAATATATCACTGATCTGTGTAGCTGGTGTTTGTGACCAGCCATGGGATCCAGGCTCTGAAAAAGATGCTTGGGCTTCATGTTAAGACAAACACTGAACAAAATGTTGCCATATGTTTCATGAGAAGCTGAACATCCTGACAGGCGCTGGTGTACCATTCGTTTAATCATTAATAGGGGATGTAACGGTATGAAAATTTAACCTCACGGTTATAGTGACCAAAATTATCACGGTTTTCGGTATTATCGCGTTTTTTTTTTAAAGTGTGTTCAATATGTTCAGAAAGCACTGATAGGCCTACACAAGATGAAATAGTTTCAAAAAGTGTAACAGTGTTTATTACATTACAAAAATATGGGCAATAGGCTTGTTAAAACTATTGAAAACTGGCTACGGAAACACTGGCCCACTGTAGGGTGTCCGGTAAGAACTTGAACCAGAGATGTTTGACTTTAAGATCCAGGAAGATTTATTTACAACTCGAACATTTCACGTATCATATCACATCGTAACACGGGCTAAACTTCCACATCGTAGCAGAACACTTATTGAAGATAACGAGGCAGTAAAACCCATGACAGTTTAGCAAGCTACAGAATAGTTTTAACTTACGTTCTGTGCTACCCACATCACTTCAACAAGTCAGAAAACGGGAAAGGAATTATAAAGAAAAAAAGTCCGTTAACAGCTGCTACATTCTGTCCCCTTCTCCTGTCTGAGCGCAGTGCGCCTGTGCGGCAACTTCAGGAGCCTCGGATGAAGCTGGGAAGGATTAAACACAGGGTTTCCACACCGTGGTAATCCACCGCGATAATAAGGATATTTTAAATGAAAACGGTAATTGTTACGGTCAACATTTTTACTGTGGTTTACCGTTACACCGATAATTGTTACATCCCTAGTCATTAAACTCCCTGTGGAGCCGGATATCCATGGTGTGAATATCATCTGTGAACCACTTCCATGATGTACAGTAGGAGCTGTTTATTCAGCCAACTGTTTTTTTCCACCCTGAATACTTTGACAAGTTGGGACGCTCGCCACCTGGGGCACAATGACAGACTAGATGTCTATGTTATGAATGTCCAGATGTAAATTCCTGAAGCAGTAGCAACTGCTCCATATGGATGCATGCATAGAACATTATGTTTTTCAGATTATAGATCCGGCCAGGCCATCTGATTGGTCAACTATACATTTAGAACGTGATCAAATCAGCATGAAAGCAGACTGTGCTCATCTCTAAAAAATATAACTGCCATTTCATGGCAACTAGCAATGGGTATTGTTGGGATTTTATCAATACCGAAACCTATACTTATCGATACTGTTATCCATATTACCTTCTACAGTTTTGTTTTTTTTACTTTCATGCAGAAAGAAATTAAATAGTTTTCTGAGTTTCCTGTATGTATAATGAGAATGGAGCAATTGCTACTGATGTCTGCTCTAAGAACTATAAGCCCTACAAAATTAGCTTTATCTGGTTTTCAGAACAGCTCACACTAAGTTTAGCTGAGCAACTTGTCAATAAAATACGCGCTCAACCTTAAAGTTCAGCCCACCTTACATTAGTGCATTAGGAAAACATATTTTTGTCAGCAGATTTTTTAGTTACAACCAAAAATCATTAACGCTAAGATTTGGAACCGCACATCACAGTGACGGATATCACATAAGAAATCCAATGACACTATAACATTTCTGTCTCTATATCAGTTTGGGCATGTGTCTTCAATGATAGAGGCATCTGTTTTAAAAGGAATATTCTGGTTTATTACAATTTGGGGAAAATATTGCACCCCAAAATGTCTTTAACAATCCCTTATTGCTGAAAATGATGTAGGCACAATTACAGCAAATGTCTTCAGATTGGGCTACTTTTTATTTTATTGGGCGGGTTGTGATAATTTAGGATATTTTATTACCATTTGGGTGGTTTCCACCAACTAAAAGTAAGCCTATATTCCATGAAAACATCTCTAACGCCAGTAGAAACGTTTCATTTTACATGGCAAAGGGCATAATGCTCCAGCTGCAATGCATTTGGCTTAAGTTTCACATTTATATGATGCAGGGTTTAGAGAGTATTCTTACACATGTACCTTAAATATTGAATGCAGCATTTTGGACAGCTCTCATTAACATAACACACGTTAAAGGGAAACAGTCCCAATGCCATCAGTTTCACTGTGATACGTTTTGGTGGTGGGGAGGGGAGAGCCGAACAGTAGCTGTTTTAATTTTTTTTAAAATCTTTCTGTAAACTTAATATCCTCCTCTGCAGCTTATAATAAAAACTAGCCTATATTAAACAAAGACTGATGACGTCCAACTGTTAACCTACAGTTTTGTTTTGCTAGATAACTATTATTATATCATCTTCATTTCTGTTTATTTGCCTTATCTGTAGGTAATTTTTTTTGTGTTCTCTTAATTGGCACCAGTTTAAAGCTGACCTGTAGCAGCAGAGAGAGCATGACGCACATATGCATAGCTAACACTATAGTCAGTTGATTGAGCTGTTAGCTTCAAAGCACAGGAACAGTATGCCAAGTAAGGCCTGTAGCACAATAACCTACGTACTCACACACAACCTTTCATCCCTTTAAATGCATTCAGCTGCCCAAAGCGACCCCCCCCCGTTCTTACACCATCTCACACTCAGAGGAAATGAAGGAGGCCAGTGCGCCTTGTAATTGCTGGCATCTGATAACAGACATGGACAGACAGCATTGGCGATGCGCATCACACTCACGGCTGTGCACACAGTGAGAGCGGTGCTGAGTTATCTTATCGGAAGACACTAGACAAATGTATCTAAATAAGTAAATGTCTAGTCCGACTGCTGTGCAAGCTCCCATCACACCTTCTCTTATCACAGAGGAGTCTATGGAGTCCTCTAGTTCAGGGACAAATTAACCTTTGTCAGAAACCCAACTGTAAAGCTGTACATGTATAACCAGTAACGTTTAAGATTTTAATATGTTGATTTAGTCTTATACATTTAATCAAATGAGATCTAAACATTTACTTATTGTGTGTAAGTTAGCATATTGACGTCATTGTTTTCGTAGTAGTGGTGTTGTTTCTCAGTAATGTTCAGTGAGACTTCGTGGAGACAAAAATAGAGAGTCAAAGAAAATACAGGACATCTTCCCTGTATAAACATGTCTGAATTATCAGCCTTCAGGAGAGAGATATTTTTAACAAGTGTGATAAGATCAGATAGTTGTTTCTTGATGCAGAAACTGGAGAAGGATTATATCAAACCAATCACTTTGAGGCAGTAATTTGGATTTTGCAAAATAGTTTGGAGTGACAAAGTTCGTAATCTCTTTTTCACATTCAAACCGCAGAAGGCCTGCACAGCCACCCAACACCAAGCTCCTTTGTGTCTGTTGTATTTATTCAAGGATTGGGCCATTCTCTCTTTTTCATCAAGCGCTGTGTTATAACTGGCGGATGCTTTGTAAAGTAAAGAGGCAGACAAATTGAAGCGATTTTCATCTTGTCAGCTTACTGTGTCTTGTCCAGAATGAGAAATTGGATATGTTATTATTGAAATAAAACAGCAGTGGGAAACTTCAAACTGTTGAATTTGTGTTTCTCCCTGCAGACGAGACAGAAGCCAATCCAGCCGAGGGGAAAAAAAAACCTGCAGTTCAGGAGGAAAGATGTTTTGCCAAATCAATATGAAGGAATTAAAAGAGAGCCTACTTGTTAGGATTGTTATGATTCTGAGTGAAAAGGTTCACGACTGTTAAAAGATATTTTCATTTGTGGCCAACATTTCGCTCAGCATGATTATTGTGGTCACATTTGGACTTTACAATTGACCCTCTGAGCTCATAACAAGGAATAGATTTGCAAGCTTACATTAGATTAAACCGTTATGCTTTACACATAGTATGCCAATTGACTGTTTACCACTCGACAATTTTAGTCATTTTTCAAACAATGGGTCACAAATGTCAGACATTGGCAAAAGCAGGTTTCTCTTTTCTAGTCTGTAACCATTGATTCTGCTGGCTAAAATGACAACTGCTGCTGGCATATTTCATCTACTGTAACTATCTAGCTAATTAAGCTATCTCAATTAACCTGCTAACATTATCTCCACGGGTTAAAATCATAAAAATAGGGACGTACATACCATACACATACACAGCCACAACAGCCTGGCACCTCCTCCTCATGCTGGTCACCAGCCTGGGTGTGGCATCCCATTCTTCAACCAGCATTTGTTGCAAGTCAGCCAACGTGGTTGTGTTGGTCACTCTGGCACGAACAGCACGCCCAAGCTGATCCCACAAGTGTTCAATGGGGTTGAGGTCAGGACTGCTGGTTGAAGAATGGGATGCCATCCCACAACAGTGTGTGACCAGGCTGGTGACCAGCATGAGGAGGAGGTGCCAGGCTGTTGTGGCTGTGTATGGTTCTTCCACACGCTACTGAGGCTCCTGTTTGTGAAATGAATAAATTGTTCAATTGCCAATATGTCTTGTTTCTTCAAACTTCAATCATCCAATCCACCAAACGAGTAAATTGCTGAGGCAAGCTGTTTGACATTGGCAGAGAAGATTTGGCAAGATTTATTGCCAAAAAGCATTATTACCACAGAGAAATAATCTACCAAACACAAATTTCGTTACTTTTTGTGCTAAGTTTATTAATTTAAGGAATCTCTGTACATGCATCTGTGTGTCTGTCTCCCGCATGCGCAGTACAGCAGCGGAGTTGAGAAGTTTCTATATCCCTACAACTAGAAGGCTCATCGATTGCAGTTCACCAGCTAACGGTGTCAAATGCCAAAAACTGATTGCTGTCTACCCTACATTCAAATACAAATCGTATACAGACACGTTAGATTAATGCCAGGGCTGTTGGGCTCTCCAGCATGTTGTTTTTTTGGCGGCAGTTGCGCACATTTCTCCTGCCATTCTGCACACTGTTTAAGAGCAGAGGCTCGGGAAGCAGCTGGGTGGCAGGCTAAGCTAGGCTCCCTCCTTCCCTCGCTCGGGCAGCTTTGCTACATGTATGACGGCTAGATGAAAAAAGGGGACACGCCAAATCTGTAGATGAGCCGCAGCCGAGCCGCACCTGAACCGCGCTCATAGTTACAGTAGATAACGTTGTGGGGGGAAAAACCGGAAACCAAGCAATTGGCCTGTTCCCGGTGAGTTATAAAAAGATTCACCCCTCGTACAGTTGTCATGAATCAGGGAATTAGCTATAGAGACCAAAAACGATTTTTGTAACAGGCTGTTAACATGTTTATAAATGCTGTAAAGTTGGGCATTTTAACAAAGTGGTCTATGGGGATTGACTCGCTTTTGAAGCTAGCCTCAAGTAGCCACTCAAGACTGCTGTTATTGGCCCTGCATTTTTCCGACCCTGAGATATGAAAATGATGATTATATGAAAACTCATTGCAGTCGAAGTGACTTTGGGTAGGAATGCAACTGTAGGTAGCCAGCTAGTTAGCTGGGCAATGTTTGCATCTTACATCAGAGTCGACAAAATCACTGTCTGCGTACCGTTCATCAGTGTACATAAACAGTACTCCCTAGTAAGAGAATGTCGTTTAAGGGAACTTTGTCACAACAGAATTCCTCCATTCAAAACCCCTGCAATGCTACAAACAACGTCACTTCCTCTATGCGTTACCCTGGTCACGTAAACAGCTTGGATATATTGCTGTTACTGTTTTACACTACTGAAATAAAATAGAGAATGTATTTTGAAACAAAAACTGATAGTATTACAAAACTACTCTATTCAAATGTAAATAACTTCATCTTCCGTGAACTAATGAACCATTGTTCAGTTCTTCCCTACACAGTTCACTTTGAACTGAGCACGTTTTGCTCCCTACGGTTTGGAATCTTATACCATGGCACCCCGTGCCGTCTATTTTGCAGGGAACTACTAGGCGATTGGAATGCTCCTACTGTTAATCCATTCTTAACACTTTAGCAGTTGTTTTTGGTTTGGGAAAGGCCAAAAAAAATACACACCAACCATCCTTCATACTCTTTAAGTATCGCGTTACTATAGCCACATGCACACGGTTACTGCATGTGAAGTAAGCGTGTCAAGCCAGCCTTGTCTAGTTATTGTTGTTAAATTATGATTGTACAATCACTGTTTGGAGGAAGGCTTTAGCAAAATAAAAAATTGTCTCTCTTGCCTTACTTCTTTTTGCACAGATATCAGGGCTTATTTTCTTGCCTTCTGGAGCCATTTGTTGCTACTCCTGTCTAGAAAAACAGCTTCCACAGTCCTGAAAATTGCCTGCGCTCCATAATCCATCACAGTAATGACGAGGACATTATTTGGCTTTGTCAAAGTTTCTGTTTTATCGTTATTTAATTTTGCCTTAGTTGAGTGTTTTGATATCAGTGTTTGCATTATGTCACGCTCAGTTTACAGCCAAACACCCGCAGGAAGAGATGGAAGTCTCTGCCAGGAAATAATCCCTCACAACATGACATCTTGCAGCCTGGTTTATCACATACAATTTTACTCAGGGCTTCTTTGTTGACTTAAACGCAAATCAGTTTGCCTATATTATTTTTAAATTCAAGATTTACGTCAAAAATGCATTAGAAAGCAATTGGGGAATTCTAACAAAACAGTAGCAAATGAGACATAAATCTAAATGGCACATATGTTCTTCCTATTACTGTGTTTAGAAAGCTTGACTTTTTAGTTTTCTGGAGTAGCTATTTTGAAGCAGAAAAGGAATGCAATGTTTCCATTGTTAACCCTTTTTAACATGGCCTGCTTTTTTCTGGGTTTGTAATCTTTTAGATAATGTCTTCTGCATGGCTCCTTGGGGTGCAAGGCATGGCTGTAAATAGATACGGAGAGGAAACTAAGTAGGTGATCTTGTTGTTTCAGCTTTTTTAACAAAACACTAGCAGGGACATCCCCCACCACACACACCCCTACATCACCCCAACTCCCTATTCCCAAGCTGATTGACAGTCTGCAAAGGTCATCCGTCACCCAGCCAGTAACTGTCCAAACCATCCAATCGGCTGGCTGCCCAGTCGCCGATAATGTCCAAACAGCAGGTCAGTTGTTCAAACTGTCTGCCACCCAGAAAGCAAGACACAAAGCGCTGGTTCAACGAGACAGCCGGTCAGTCAGTCAACACCTTTTGGTTCCTGCTATCAGGAAGAATTTCCTGTCACTCTCTTCTCCTCCTATAACACCTGGAAAGACACACACACACACACACACACACACACACACACACACACACACACACACACACACACACACACACACACACACAGGCACAATCCAGCCAAATGGCTACTCCTGTCACTCTTTGTTAGATCTTGATCTCAAACATGCAGCAGTGCTTCCACAAGTCTCACATCCATGTGACAACAGATGTTTCTCTTTCAAGTAATCAGATGGTCTACCTCCAGAGCTCTGCGTTCGCTCTGGCTCTCATCTATTCTGTTATGAAAAACCACAGGACACGAAAGGATCTTTGCACTGTAGTTGGCTGATTTAGCTCCTGGTCTTATCCATCATCACTTACCATGAGTGAGCAGGACAGATTTCAGTGTTGCCTCAGATGGGCTTACACAAGATGAGCTGTCTGTTGCAGGGATCAAACCACTGGACTCTATTCTGTGTCTAATTACCACAGTGGGTGGGTTAATACTTAATAAAAACTTTTCATTTTGTTTTGTGTTTTAAGCCTCTACACTTTGCATTTTGTGTGTTTTTGTAATGATATACAAAGTATAAATCAGTTTGGGGATTACTTAACACAACTATTCTCTGTATGTCATTATACATCTGAAGTATGTTAACTTTCTTGGGAAACCAAAAGTGAGAACAGAATTATCTCTATAACGTGTGAGAATGGGCTTATTCTTATACTATTTTCTTTTAGCTTTATATAATGTGATAATAATAATGAAGTACTACAGTGTAATAGGTTTTTGTATTCAGATGCATAGAATAAACACCGCTGTGTTCATATATGTTCCTCTGTTTCATAAACAAGGATACAATATATTTTAATATCAATGACCTCTGAATGTGAGTCAAATCACGACACATAATCACAAAGCAAGACACACTAACAGGCTAACGCATCATATCTCAGATCACATCACACTTCCAACTAGCACACACCCACTCTGAGCAGGTGTATGTACATTCCCATGAGAAATACTCGAGCCAAAACAACCAGGAAGCAAATGGCTTTAGCCAATAAAACAGTCCAACTTCTCCAGTCGCTTTTTCACTACCTCGTCTAGACAGCAACGCTCATTTTCTCACAGCCGTTCCAAAGTCTGAAGTCTTCTGTTAAAAGCATTGTGAGCTAGTCAGATTTCTGCTCTGAATCCTGCTCATAATTTCCCACATCTTTTGCGTCCATAAAACAAATCTTTTGACTTTGTTTAAGCCAAAGGTCACTCATAAATCTATACCTGTGGTACAAAAAAATATAGTTCCAACCACCTCTGGGTATTTTGCAAGTGTATTGGTTCTTAAGGTCTTCTAGTTATGGTTTTTATTATATTAAAACTGTTCAATATAGTCACATTCTCCTCATGGTTTGAACATGTTTTATTCATAGGACCCACTGAAATCAAAAATGCATAACTGTCATTAGGAGAATGTTTTTGTTATTCTATTGTAAAGCCTTTCTCTGTTTTTTACAGTATTTACAGAGGTTTCATTGGAAATCCATGTTGAAATTAGGATAATACTGAATTAATCAAATGCATTGTCTCATGGTGTCCAAATGTAATCAAATGCATCATCTGTAAGAAACCCAGAGTAATACTCAGGTTTATAGTATGTATAGATTCAGTGTTTACAGGCAACATTATGTCATCATCGTCTCCTTGCTTACCCAGCTAGTTTGCTGTTTATTGGCTTTCTCAACCCTGGACTACATTCATCATGGTAAACTGTAGCAACGGGAGCCAAGCATATGGCGCCAGTAACATTAATAGTTGTGAAACAGGAGAGATTAGACAGAAGACAAGGAAGCCATTCAGATCTTCTCTTACAATCACTCTGGTTTATTTTCCATGAAATATATGTAAAACAGACAGAGGGGTTTTGATAGCGAGAAACAGGCTAGCAGTTTTCCTCCAAAGTGCAATGATCATGTTTACATAGACTATGTGAATGTGACACTTTCAGTTTTACTGAATTACACTTGGCAAAAAGCAGTGCACACTATCACCCTGGATCAAATTTTGAAATCATTGTCTCATTTTGTTCATACTATATAGAGTTTTTTTCTAATAGCACCAAAGGATTTTGTCTATTTACGTGTGTGCAAAGATCAAAAGGAACAGCTTGTTGCACTTTGTATTGAAAAAAGAGAACATTTAAAGGAACAGTTGGAAGGGATGTGCCAGCATGCTTGTGCTCTGCAGGGAGGGCTGACGGTAAATAATGGTGCTGTTTGATAATTGGTAATTAACTCACACCTCCTCTGACCGGTGTCCCTGCTAGCTCTTATTTGTTACTGCTGCTTAATACCCTTTAAACCTGCATTTTACACTAAAGTGAAAGATGTTGATTTCCTACAAATCTCTGAGATGGCTTAAAGACCCAATGGGCTGGGCACCACTGCTAAGCATGGGTTATTACACCCTGTACATTGACAAACTAAAGGGTAAAAATGATTGTCCTTTTCTTTGCCACTAAAAACAGTTACCATTTTATAGTGTGCAGCTATCAATATTTTCATTTGTGTCCATCTTCATATATTGATTTTAGTTTGAGGATTTTTCATCAAATTCATCTCTATGTGCGAAATAGTCACTTGCTTTCTGCTGCTACACTCAGTCAAAAAGAATGAAATAGGATTACATAAAAATAAAAAAAATACATGTAAAGTACAATACTCCACAGAGGATTGAGTTATTGTAGACATGTTTCCAAGTAGTGCTGTGATTCATAATTTGCATGTGGGGAAATACTCTCAAAGTGACCATAACAGCTTTATTATAAAAGTTTAGATGGAGGCGCACAACCACAGCGCTTCATTTAGGAGCATTAAAAGTCAGTGCTAGCATATGCTGTCTATTAATGTCATGATCTGATACATGGGCCTCACTTATCATAATGATGTGGCCCATTATCAATACTAGTTAAACAGTTGTACATTTTTATTCCCAACTTGTATATATTTTAAATGATTTGTTCTTATATTCTATCCTATTATTAATTCATGTATATTGTATCCTATTATTTCATGTATGTGTGCTGTGTGTCTGATATTTTGCTGTGGCAACACTGGAATTTCCCTTTTTTTTGGGATCAATAAAAATCTATCTATCTATCTATCAATCATCAACATCATTTTCTTATACCATTGTAAAAAAAACTAACCACCATCTACTCAGCATACTGTAAAGTGTGCACGTTTAAGCCTGGTGCATTAGTGCAGCAGTATTTCTCTGCAGAGCTGTGGCAACCCTCACTGTGGACCACACCTAAACATGTTGTAAAGAAGACTCACATGCATTCCTATGCTATAAACAATAGCAGCTGTAATAGCAGTCCTTACCAGGCTATGGCTGTAGTATTGTTGACATATCCACTCTCACAATTAAAAGATAACACTAGTGTGGTTTTACGTTTTTCTCACGTATTGCCCATGAAAGGCTTAAACTAACTAATGCACTGTGCCAAAGTCAGAAGCTACACCTGTCTCTCATGTGATGTCAGGAGGAAAAGGCAGGGTTGCTACGACTCATTGTTTCTAAAAGGCCACTAAAAACAGCCACAGTTAAACATACAGCAGCTTGACTCATGTAATACATCACAGTGAACACCACATGGATTGCAGCTTTTCCGAACATGACTTAATCACACAGCTAATGAATTAATGGTGACTATGATCACTTTTTTCCCAAACCAGCGTACAGTTACTTACCTGTAGTGGCAGTGAAGAGGCAAAAAGCCTCCCACACAGGTGTTTGAAGTTGTTCTGGCTAATTGGAACCCTGCTCAGGTTGGTGATGGGTGGGGCTATGCTGGCAGTTATGTGAGGTCACCAAGCTTCAGGAAATAATAAGAATGTCTGGACACACAACGATTTCAAATGGTAACAGTTTGCAGCAAAATCAATTCCAAGAAAATCGCACGATCAGGAAATCAACTCGAGGAGGCAAAATAAATCTGGTTTTGTTTGGCAGTGCTGGCCTTTGAGAGGACGAGGAGCCAGAGAGTCCAAAAAAGAGGAGGCCATCTTAGCTTATTAGCTGTTGCATTGTTCACTTGCCTCTGTTCCACAAATGACCAATGGTTTTCAGATGGATATGAGACAGGAGTCAGTAGTACAAATATGTTTTCTGAATGAACTGTGTGAACGTATTGTCCCTTTATCGACCATGCTAAGCTGAAGAGCTAACGAATTTGTTAGCAAGCTTATTAGCTTGGAGACAATACTTTTCTCTTCTAAATAACTTCTTATTAAACAAAATTGTGTGCAATGGTGAACAAAATGTCAGGCGAGAAACATTTTCTCTGGACCAAAGTGGAACACAAGCCCAACATTGCTAGTGCTGCTTAGCAAGGGAAAATCCTGACGAGCTTCCGGCAAATTTGAGATTTGCTCTGACGGTCCGTCTGGCCAAGAGCCCATTCGAGCCCATTTCCAATTTTTCCAAATTCGAGGCACCAATCACAACCGTTGAGATGGGCTTTACACGATGACGATAGCGCAGCGACGTTGAAGCGCCATCTCCTTCATCACTCTGATTGGTTTTAGGTCTATCCAATTGCGCCCAGAGGCATTTGAGTGGTTCCGTTGGTGGCGCCCCTTTGGAAATGGGCTGTGAATGAACTTTCCCCAGACCCACTCTCAGTTACAACTGAGAAGGGTCTGGTGTCAACCAGGCTAAGTACTGCTGCTACTGAGACTAAAATGAATGGGAAATTGTAACTGTAAATTTGCAGTGTTACAGATAATAGCTGCTTACTGGGGCAAAACAAATTGCGGGTGTGGACTTCAAACAATCATTCAGCTTTGAAAGATGTGATAGCAGTATACATCCACCACCCTTTACACCCTGTCAGTGCTGCATGCTTAAACTGTAGAACCACTTTGGTTGAGAAGCAATATTTGGATCATTTTTCTCCTTGTTTCATCTATGTTAACTGCCTTATCATCTTGAACACCTCCCCATTCTCATGGACTACACACAGCCATGTATTTTAGCTTCACATTTTACAACCACATCAATCACATTGCCTTTGTTCACCGACAGCTGGTCCATTCCTGTCCATGAAATTACTTTTCTCCTCACTTGTATGTTAATACTGTTTTACCCACACTGTGGTCATAAATTATCAGAGTGGGAGAGGACAGCCCACCAATGGTGCTCTGTTACTGTAACCATTTGGCATGTTTTGTTGGAGAGAGAGAGCGAAGCAGATAGGCCTAGTTTATTTTTTTTGGGGCTTTTAATAAGTTTTGCAGTTTACATAAAATGGATATAGAAACAGCTGTAAAACGAATCTCCTCTCATCTTGCTTCCCTTTACTGTATCTTCATTTTTTCACCCTATTACTTATTTTCTGTATTTACAGTATGTATAGTACGTCTGCTGTTAAACTTGTGTATACAAATGCTACGTCAGATTCATGCCAATGTTATGCAACATCCTTTGTTATACTGCTCCAGCTACGTCAGATCGCAGTCAGTCTATCTAAATGCTATCTATCTATCTATCTATCTATCTATCGATCTGTCTAAACTCAAGTAATTTAATCTTTTCACATTTAATTGGAGGATGATGTGTTCCTTATGGGTTGTTTGAATGCACAAGCCTTGGTTTCCTTCAACCCAATTAAATAAACTCAAAAATGCTTTTTTGAGCGGTGGTCAAACAAACTAAATATGATGCTGACTAGACAGCATGATTATTGCACCGGTGTGCCTTAGGCTGGCCACAATAAAAGGCTACTCTAAAATGTGCAGTTTTACTGTACTGTGGCGGTCTGAAAACCAGTCAGTTAAAGAAAAAAAAAAAAAGAAGTTGCTGGATATTTGCAGGACCTGGAACATGCTGTCGTATACGCTGATCCAGAGCATCCCAAACATGCTCAATGGGTGACATGTCCGGTGAGTATGCTGGCCATGCAAGAACTGGGATGTTTTCAGCTTCCATGAATTGTGTACAGATCCTTGCAACATGGGGCCGTGCATTATCATGCTGCAACATGAGGTGATAGTCGTGGATGAATGGCACAACAATGGGCCTCAGGATCTCATCACGGTATCTCTGCATTCAAAATGCCATCAATAAAATGCACCTGTGTTCGTTGTCCATAACATACGCCTGCCCATACCATAACCCCACTGCCACCATGGGCCATTCGATCCACAACGTTCATCAGCAAACCTCTCACCCACATGAAGCCATACACGCTGTCTGCCATCTGCCCTGTACAGTGTAAACCGTTGATTCATCCGTGAAGAGAACACCTCTCCAAAGTGCCAGACGCCATCGAATGTGAGCATTTGCCCACTCACCGACTGGTTTTTGGACCCCCCTGGACCCCCCAATACAGCAAAACTGCACATTTAGAGTGGCCTGCCAATATCCAGCAACTTCTTTTTACTGACTGGTTTTCAGACCCTCCCACTACCTTTTGTAAATGTACCTACCATATGTCTTTCTGTCTACATGTCAAAGTCACTTAAATGAAACATTTCATCCCAAATTGCTGTAGACGAACAGGCCAGCTTGGCCGTATCACATGCTTAACATGTAACTGAAGAATTAAAGTTTAGGGGAAGAGTAGAACATCAGTGGCCGTGTGTAGCATTAACACCCATACGTAGAACACCAGTGTTGGGCAAGTTACTCAGGAAGTGTAATATGTTACTCTTTACTTATTACTCCTTAAGAAGTAATAATATTACTTTACTTATTACTTATCATTATCAACCATTTAAATTGCAATAGCAGTATTTGCGGCCATAATGGATACCACCTACACCTAATGTCCTAATGCACCTAAATCATGGTTGCAGCTGTTGCTGCTATGCCCTGCTACACCCTGCTACGCTGTACAGTGCCCTCCAATGCCCTGTTATGTCCTGCCACGCCCTGCTATGTCCTGCAGTACTCTGCTTCTCCCTGCCACGTCCTGCTATGCCCTGCAGTGCCCTGCTACGTCCAGCTACGCCCTGCTAGGTCCTGCTATGCCCTGCAGTGCCCTGAACTACTACAACAACTATTTCTAGTCATAGTTCCATTATCTTTATTGTGACTATAATTGCCACTGTTCATCACATCCCCAACCAGCACCGTCAGACACCGCCCACCAAGAGCCTGGGTCTGTCCGAGGTTTCTGCCTAAAAGGACGTTTTTCCTCGCCACTTAATGCTTGCTCTTGGGGGAATTACTGGAATTGTTGGGTCTTTGTAAATTATAGAGTGCGGTCTAGACCTACTCTATCTGTAAAGTGTCTTGAGGTAACTCTTGTTATAATTTGATACTATAAATAAAATTGAATTGAATGACCATGTGATACCAAGTTAGACTGTTCAACAAGACCAAAGAGTTCAGCCTCATAGCATCTGGTTGAGCATATCAATATAAAAATAATAACTTTTTTTAAACAAAAAAAAGAGAAAAGAACAATAGAGGCACAGTCCTTTATGGAAAAAGATCTGCAAATTTCAATTAATTAATTAGCAGCTGTATAATGCAAGAAAACAGTCTTCTTTTAAATGTTTTATTTGAAATGATAGCAGAGAGTTTGCATGATACGTGCAGTCGGTCTGACTGCAGCTGGAAGAAGACAAAATCTCTTGAAACCATCATGTTGATGCTTGTTTCACACATGTCCACCCGCTGCACTTGGTCAGACTTAAATGGAGCCTGTGAGGGGTCTGCTTGTAGAGGGGTTTTTCCCCGACTAAGGGCCCCGCAGTAGAAACATATATACTTGTGATGTAACTGCTTCCAGATATGTACTCACTCTCAGGTACTGTGTGTGTTATGATACAAAGTAGGTGTATTTACAGGAGAAGGCTCATTAAATTGGTCTTGGTGACTCATAATTCTGTACTACACTTACTTTTATATCGACCAGTATTATTTCATATAAATATAATGCAGACACACTGTTTGGCAGTTTGAGTACTAGCTTAACTTGCAACACAAATTTCGTTGTGAGGTACAGGTCAAACACCCACCAGAATCCAGACTGGTGGGTGTGGTGCTTGTTTGTTATGGTTCCTGAAAAAACAATCGCAATACAACTAACTGTTGTTGTGCATCTGAATGGGGTGTGTGTGTGGGGCCAATAGAAATAAACACAGAGCAAGAATCTAATTGTCTTGAACGTCATACGGCGCACAGATTGAGTGTTAATTGATTTCCAGGGATCATTTCCCACTGCGTAAAGTGTATCTGTGTAGTCTGTATCTGAGCATGGGCAGTGATATCACTTTCAGTGTGTGTGTGTGTGTGTGTGTGTGTTGTCACTGACAGCTGTCATCTCATCTGTGGGGAAAAATACCTTCCTTCTCTGCAGGAGGCATGACACACAAACAGACGCTCGCAGATAAACAGACACACACACACAAACATCTGAATGATTTGTTTACAACCATGTCAATTATACATATCACACCATCATAAACAAGCAAACATGAAAGAAATGCAATACTTGTCAGTTCCACATGTGCTTATTTGACAATCATTACAATACAAAATGGATTGGCAGCAAATGTGAAACACAATAGCACACACACACAAACGCACTCTTTCTGCCAGTGTGGGTGGGATGTTTGCTGGAGCAAACACACTCAGTCAAACAGAGCTGTGTAGTTTACAGCTTCATCACATCATTCTGTTGATTAGCTGGCCACAGAGGCGGCGTGAGCCGATTTTGCCGGGGCTTCAGCCCCAAATGTTTTGAGTGTAGCCCCGAATGTATTTCAAAAGTTGACTGACATATTTGAAACCGGACAACAGCCTATGTAAACGTGGACACTTATTTCCCCGCGCCTGTCACAAAGCGATCCCTCCTCTCTCAGCTCTCTTTTTTTCTCTCTCTCTCTCTCCAATAGAAAGAGACAGGATGAGTGGGGAAAACTGTGGTAATTGTAGTGTGTGTGTGTGTGTGTGTGTGTGTCTGTCTGTCTCTCTCTCTGTCCGTCCGTCCGTCTCTGCCTCCGTGTGCCTGATCGCGTGTCTCGCTTTGAGAAGTCAAGACTACCAAAATCACCTTGAACCTACAGTGAGAACTTGCCCGCTCAACATGGTAGGGGAGACTAGCCCGCCGCCGCGGTACCGACTCATCGAAGATCCAGCAGATCAGATAAGCAAAGCCCATGACGTGTTGTCGTCATAGCGACTACAAGCAACGGTGATTAGACTGTGTTGAAAGCGCAACTTTTCAAGCTGAAGCCAAGAAGCGCTCTACCATTAGGCTACATTCAAGTTAAAGTGGTGTGAGAAGTGGTTCAACAAGAAATTTCAACTAAGGACTCCGCTCTATTAACCTTACATTACCATGCTTAGCCTACATGTTTTGGGGATGAATCTAATGTGCTGGTGTATCTGGTTGTTACATGCTACAAGGTGTAAAGGGGAATCTAACTCCATAAGGGAGTGAACACGTTTTGAGTATAAGGTGAAAGAAAAGGACAACATAAGTTTAAGTACTCCTTCACGACTCCTCCAAATCTCAGAGAACACAGATGGAATGAGTTATATTTTGAATGTACACAAAGTTTTGAACATGAGTGTATGTTTCTGCATGTATTTGTGTTTGAAAGAGTAAAAACACCATACACTCAAAGCATTTCAATCAACTTTTTTACATTTCATGTGCAGATTACAAACTGTAGATTTACAGAATACAGATGTTTGCTTACATCCTTATAGTAGGTACAATTTGACAAAATAATCTTAACTCTTGGTCCACTTACATGCTGTGTCAGTAATTACTGAGAAATACACAGGAAAGCCCAACTTGTCAGCATTCTTTAGCTATGGCTAAATGGTTATTAAGGCCATGTAATGAGGGTGATAAGGGCTGTATTTTCACATTCAGCCGCCTAATTTACTAGAGCACTTGATGGTGCTTGTTGCTATGGTTACCATCATTAAGAAATACTAATCCTAAACCAGGTAATGATGTAAAAACCAATTAAGCAGATATTTGTATTGGGTAAGGTGGATGCCATGTTATACATTCTGTAAACAAAAAAATTAAAAAAGTTAAAAATATGTTTATGATTAGTGGATTTTGCACCAAAACAATTAGAGTGCTAAAATATTAGTATATACTCTAGGGCTATTGGAACGAATTCCAAAGGTCTAATATAATTCAAATAGTACTATTGGAATGTTATTTTATTATAAATATGTTGGCTAACGTTAGTTAATCTCCCTCTTCTCACCTTGGCCTACCCGCATGTGAAAACGAAATGCTTTTGTCATGTCACGTCTGATGAACAATAAGTTAGCGGGAGTGAGAAACACAAGGCATTGGGAGGTCTTAAGATCATGGAGCCAAGGTTACGTACCGAGTAATGTTAGTACAGGGGGAGTGTCAGGCTGCGGCTGGAAATCGGAAGAAGGATGGAAAATAGTTTTAACATAACTTTAAAACCGACATCCACCGAGCCAAAATGCTTATGTTATCATTAGTTAGCTCGTTCTTGTTTCCTAACGGCGTTGCGAGTTATAGGAGCTTAGCTGGGAGCTTCATGGAGACAGCTAATGTTAATGTTAGCTGCCCTACAGCTGTCAGAGTTAGCTTTGACGTCATGTATTACCTTCTAACAGCTGTATTCTCAGTAACGTGATAATCTGCAAGAAACAGGTTGCTTATAAATCACAAAAATAGTAGTGACAGCACCGTTTGACTTAGTTTTCAATGATGTTAACATCATGGCTATCACTATTGTTACTTAGTTACTTCGTTTCGGCTGGGTTTTCCAACATGATGTCATTGTGCTAACCGAGCAACGTTTACAACAGAGCTGCTTCAATACACTTGTTAGATAAGGTTTCATTACAGAGTTTCTCTGTTTGTGTTTGTTGCTGTGTGCTCGTGGTGGGAAATGAATGTAAACAAAGCGGCGTGCAAGAAATCCAATGCACCATGACCAGTCTTGTATAAAGTACTTGAAAGCAATACTTGAGTTAAAGTACAAGTATCTTAACAGAAAATGACTTTGGTAGAAGTTAAAGTCTCCTTTTAGAATATTACTTGAGTAAAAGTCTTAAAGTCATAAGACTAGGCTATTTTTAGGGGTGCTGAAGGGGTCATCTCAGCACCCCTGAAAAATAAAGTCCTTATCATTGTGATTTTGTGAAATCATTTATTGCTCAAACGTTATTACTTTTGCAAACCTGATTTTAGCGATGGAATAGGATAAATGACGACAGGCTCAGCTCAGTTGTAGCCTAAAGTCAACAGCCTATCTGCGATTCCCTGAACGAGGGCGCCTCAGTCAGCCTACTGTTAAGTCTGCGCAGATAACTGGGAACAGTAGTCAGAGTATGGCTACTTTCAACCACTGAAAAGGTATGGCTAATGGAGTGAAAACTAAATCTAATTGAATGAACACGTTAAGTAGGCTGCAGGTGTAGCATTTGTGGAACCAATCTGTGATTCCCTGATCACAATGATGGCAATTGCATTTGAATTAGCCTAGCTTATTCACCACGGAGTCCAATTTTGTTGTGCAACGACAAAATTGCTAACTGTAGGCAAATGTAGCTTAGGAGTAGCCTACAACGGCTTTTTAAAGTGTGCTATTAATAGCCTGCCGTAACGGCTTGAGCACCGCTAAAATTAGCCTAGCGCCGCCACTGCAGTTACCTCCCTACCAGACACTTTCTTATTTTTTTAATCATAAATATATATATATACTATAAAGAGTCAATGCCAATGAAAAATAAATAATTCGACCTGACGGATCATCAGACTCATTCATATCAGAACTGAAACACTGGAACAACAAGCTCAGCTCAACAAAACACAGTAGTCCTACTATATATATATATATATATATATATATATATATATATATATAAATGTTTTGTATGTGATTGTCAGTGATGCGACAGGGGGAGGGGGATAGAGGGAGAGAGCAGGATGGAGAGAGAGAGAGCAGGATGGAGAGAGAGTGGACAAAGAGAGGGCCCTAGAAGAACTAGGTGAGAAAGTGGACATATATTGTATGGGCAAAAACACTTAAAACACTTATATATTTATATACACATATTCCATTCACATTATATTTACATATGCATTTCATGGAGGGCTAGGCTCTTAAGAAAAAGAGATGTTGTATTTTCCCCATCTGGTTCAGAGGCATTATTAGATTAGATTATTCATCATTTAGCTGTATAACCATATAAGTTTCTATCAATGATAATTAACTAAGATAATTAAGTTAATTAAGTTGAAAATTAACAGCAGAAAAAAACATAGCTCAAAATGCTGGGCCCTGTAGAAAGGCATTTTCTATGGGGCCCTCCCTGCATCCACAGCTATTCATTCTAGCATATTTTTGGGCCCTCCTCACATGAGGAACTCAGTCCCCCCCAGTCCGACACCCCTGGGTATGTGTGCTGCAATAATCATGCTTTGTAGTTGCCCCCGGACCCCCCCCCCCAGCTTAACTGCTATCAACTTTTCATTAGGGGCTGAGCACCCCCAAAGGTCAGATCCTAGAATCGCCCCTGCTTAAAGTATCTGATGTTTACTGTACTTAAGTATCAAAAGGAATTTTCTGATATTAAATGTACTAGTTCTAGTATTAGAAGTAAAAGTAAAAAAAACTTTGATTATGAACTTCATGGCCAAAGGTGTGTAACGTTATTTCCATCACCACTGTTGCTGGGTGGTCATCGTCTGTTACCATGGCGGCAGAGCCTGCACCAGGTGCTTCCATGACACTATCAGTCATTATGCTTCCTCCTCTTCTTCTTTAGTTTTGGCCTGTGTTTTTTTTTTTTTTTTTCCGCTTGGCAACAAACAGGCATTAGGTCACCTACTGGAATGGAGCCTGCATTATTTTGGCAATTTAGGAGCAATGATTTGCCAAACCTGCTTTTTTCCAGTTTAACAAATTTCTTCTGATTTTATTTTGTAGTAACGAGTAACTAAGATGCTTAGGGGAAATGTAGTGGAGTAAAAGTATACATTTTATTTACGAAATGTAGTGGCGTAAAAGTTTCCGGAAATATAAATAACGAAGTAAAATACAGATACCTGAAAATTCTTAAGTACAGTAGCGAAGTATTTGTACTTTGTTACATTACAACACTGGCCATAACGTAGGTCCCCTTCAAGACCAGGCTAATGTTGTCCCTCTAGTGGACACAAAGTGTAACAACAACCATATGCTGATAGTGGCATTAACAATGCATAAGCCTGAGTAGTGTAGTACATATTAATAACATTTGAGCATTAAATATTTTAATATTATTCGAATATTAAAAAAAATAACAAATAAAATTTGAATGGTATCATAGAGGAAGATTGACAGCTCTAATAAACTCCAAGTCCGTTCAGTCAAGAACCACACCACAAGTAAAGAACACAGCTGCTTCATTCAATAAAGAGACGTTTGTGTTGACCCTGTCAATTAGGTGAATTCATACACGGGTTTCCTGTTTACAAACATTACAGGGTGTGTGCGCATACCAGGGGCAGAAAGCCAGATTGGTGAGCTGGTCCGCTACTGCAACAACCTTAAGTATTGAAGCTTTCCTTATTGTTTGTATATAACTGCTGACTCAATAAAACGTGATGTATGGTTATAATTATTATTTTAGGCTAATGTAATAGCCAATGTTAGCAGCAGGGTTACCCCTGAGTGTACCCTTATGGTTGGTTTATGCCTTAAAATAATGGCCAGGATTTCCAGGAAAAGGTACGATATGTGTGTCTCCATTTCAAAACATCACTGCAGGTTGACTGGTTTTAGCAGCAGAGGTTGATTGTGGGCGAGAGGACGACAACACTGTCGTGGTTAGCTTGCCGAAACTCTACTGCCGCTGTCTCGGCAACGTTAGCTAATGTCCGCTAGCATACGTACAGGCTAACTATAGCCAGTTAGCTTTGTGTGTAACATAATAAAAACCCACCCATCTCGTAGGAGCACTAACGCCACAGGTGTTATGTTGACAAAGTGGACGCAGATAAAAGAGTAGGCACTCCCGAAGGCAGTCGTAAAATTTACCTAGCAGGCTAGGCTAACGCTGTTGCACTAACGTTAGCAAAACATCGGCGTAGCTTTAGCTAGCAGTCTAAACTTGTCTCGATTCCAGACCTTTTCTCAGAGTTGTGGTTAATGGAGCCTCCGAAAGATGGTGAAATTAGAATCATAATTGTGCTAAAGCTTCTCTAGAGGTACAATGTGGTGCTATTTAAGAGAGAGAAGCCTATTATATATAATGTATGTGTGGGACCAAACAAAGGTATTGATCATCTCGTATAGTATACGACATCTAGTCTGTAATGGACAAGTCTGAGATATAACTTTGGTTTCGACAAGATGCACCCATTTGGATTTTGTAACCTACTTGTGGGTATATTGATTTCTGTTACAGACCATCAAGTGGCCTTTGAACGTGGAACTCTGTGGCAGCAGCCGATTTAAACTCGTGGATGGAAATAAATATTTTTGTTTGCCAGTGCTCCATACATTTAATGCCACTTCAGATACAGACCTGCAAGACAAGCATAAAAAAAAATGTGTCACGCAGGTCCTTGTGATTTGATTCCTCTGTCAAGTCTGATCATATTGGGGCTGAATAAAAGACACATTGTGAGAGTGACATATATTATGTAAGTGTGTGTGTGTGTGTTTGTGTTTCTGAGAGTCTTCAAGTAGCTGCCAGTAATTCATGGAAGTTGCTGCATCGCTGCCATGAAATACACAGAAATCTACAATGACACCAGCTTGGATCCAGCCATTGTATAAAGTAAACCCACAAGCAAATTACTTCACAGATGCAAGCATGCATGGACACACACATACACACACACACATACACACACACACACACACACACATACACACATCCTGTACACACACACGCATGCACACACCTACAGCTGTGCAAGTTTAATTTGAGTTTCAGTTTTCCATGAACATACATCAGGCGTTAGGCTCCCATCTCGTCTCTCAGCAAAGGAGACAACATCAGCCAAAACCAACACTGTGTGTGCGCGTGTGTGTGTGTGTGTGTGTGTGTGTGTGTTTAACTATATTCGTGGGGTCCAAAAACCAGGAGTCCAATATACTTGTGGGGTCCAGACAGCTTTGTGGGGCCAAAATGCTGGACCCCACAGCTTTAAAGGGCTGTTTGAGGGTTTTGGTTTTAGGATTAGGGTTAGGGTTAGGGTTAGGGTAAGGGTTAAGGTTAGGCATTTAGTTGTGATGGTTAAGGTTAGGGTAAGGGGCTAGGGAATGCATTATGTCAATGACGGGTCACCACAAAGATAGTGAAACGCATGTGTGTGTGTGTGTGTGTGTGTGTGTGTGTGTGTGTGTGTGTGTGTGTGTGTGTGTGTGTGTGTGTGTGTGTGTGTGTGTGTGTGTGTGTGTGTGAGTGAGGAGAACTGCACAGAGAAAACAGAACATGAATGTGTGTGCATGTTCACACATAACTTTTTTGTATTTAGATATGCAATCATGCATATGAGCATGTAAAGATGGCAGCTTCTCAAACCCCCACAGATATAAAACATGACTAATGCAACCTGGGAATCATCTCTTTTCCCCCCTTTTATTTCCCTCCTCTCCTGCTCGCTCGCCTCTCTGTTGACTGGATATTGTAATGCAGTAATTACTCCCAGTATAAGATTTATAGACTGGCTTACACTTTCTGTTTGTGAAGATTGTGGGGGAGGGAAGGAGACTCGTGTTTCACAGCATGGTTCCACTTAACTCTACTATCGACACATCACTGGTAAAAATCACGCTGACCAAACAGTATTAAAGCTGATTCTGCACCAGCTGGATTATTATGAGTAAGAACAGGCAAGAGACACTGGCCATGTTGCTGACTTTTTCATGTTTGATTTTGTCAAGTTAAGGAGAATCCTTTCAGCATTGGCTCTAAAAGGTATAGGAGGTCAAACTGTGAAAGCTGTCAGTTCAGGATTATTGTTTAATAACATATGGGTCAAATGAATACATGTAATGTGAACAAGTTGCTCGTACGGATTAATGAACCAATAATTGTCACACAACTCTGCAGTTCCCCTCAGCTCTACAGAGCCTTTTGTTTGTGTTTTCTAGCCTGCAACTTTAATGTTTTGGTTCACTCTCCCTCCAGCCATTTTCAGTGAAAAATAGTAATAAGTACGCTTTTTTTCCAGCATCAAACATCAGACAGACAAAGTTAGCAACTAGTTGATGAACGAAAGGTTCCTACACTTTTTCCAAAGTCAAATTCAAGCACTCTTCAAGCATTTTCAAGCTTTTTTAAGCACCTTATAGCTGTGGTAAATTAAATATTTATATACAGTACATACACTTAGTGGCCACTTTATTAGGTAGACATACCTGTACAATCTTGTACAATCCCATACAACTGCCACAAAGTTTAATTTTATGAAACCCATATTGTTCAGTTTTTTTACACTGTCATAGAGGTGTTAGTTTGGCATGGAGTTCATAGTCAGTGGTGGCTAGCTATTCAGTCAGATAGCGATTTATTATGAAAGTAATGCAATGACAATATCAAGCAGTTTCAAGCACTTTATTAAGAACCAAAGCACTTTTCAAACCTTGAAAACACCACATTACAATTCAAGTGTTTAAAAGGATTTCCAGCACCCGTTCGAACGGTTACAAATTTAAAGTGGCCATATTATGTTCATTTTCAGGTTCATAATTGTATTTTGAGGTTGTACCAGACTAGGTTTACATGATTTAATTTTCAAAAAACACCATATTTTTGTTGTACTGCACATTGCTGCAGCTCCTCTTTTCACCCTGTGTTCAGGTCTCTGTTTTAGCTACAGAGTGAGACCTCTGACTTCTGGAACATCTTTGTTGTCAGTTGCACATGCGCAGTAGCTAGGTAAGGATCACATCATCTAGCTAGCTATTTGTTTCTCTAACTTCTGTAGTACAAGGCAGGATTAGCCGGGAGACTTCTTCTAAACGAGGGCACACTTCCAACATTGCGTGGAATACCTGCAGAATAGGGACATGTAAGTAGTTCTTTTGTAGATTATGGTGAACTAGTGTGTGTTGTAGCAGTGTTTTGCCATTCAGAACGAGCTAGCATGCTATGGTTAGCCACCTCGTTTCGGCTAGAAAACCCTGCAGATTTTGAACAGCTCACCCGGAGACTGAAGACAGGACACATTCAGAAACCGTAAGTTTGTATGCGTGTGGAAGCACCAGAGACACAAAATAACACCCCAAATCCCAGAAAAATTGTTTTTTTTCATAATATGGGCACTTTAATATAATACAAAGTTTAATATGGAAATGTTTTTTGTCTTTTTTTATTGCCTGTTGCATGTGGCTTTGCACGTATGCGTCTGAGTATATGTTTTTTGTTTGGTTGTTTTTCTACAACAACTTTATTGCGTGTGCGGTGAGGCTAATGACGTTGACGTCCAGTAACAACAGAACACATCATGTTCATTAGTGTCTCCAGGCCTCTGTGTTTCGTGTGGTGTAATGTAGAAGTTTGTGAACCGATGCAGCTCTGACTCATGCATAGGACCCACGATAGTAATCAGGGGGAGGCCACTAGTGGATCAGTGTTTATAAGATGGAGATCTGATCGACCCTGAGCTGCGTGCTGTCTGTTGTTGTAGAATCCTTGCACTGCTTTGGCCAAACAGCTTCCCCAGCGTGTTTACACTCACTCACACTGCTTTCATCACAGATGATGATGTAGAGAAAACCTTGGATGGAGCCACCACCCAGAACACCACTGAGTGACTTTGTCACAGTGCCTTGTGTTACTCTTTGTTTTTCTTTTTATCTTTGATGCATTTATTTTCACTGAGACTGGGTCCTTTCAGAAGCAAGAATAAAAAAAGGGTCCTGGATGTCTTAGTAGTAGTATTATGAGGTCTTGAAATGTATTTCAAAGAACGACTGTGATCTTTGGAGAGGGAGAAAGTAGTGCAGAAATGTCCAGGCCTGGATTTACACAGAAAGCGAAAGAAAGGGTAGAAAGGGTTTTCATTACGAATTTGTCTGTGGTAACATACGTATATATTTAAAGTATACCTCACTACTGCACACAGTTGGTGATTTTCTGTCATCAACTGGTGAATTGTTATTTGTGAAAGAGATAGTCAGGGCTCATTTACTGCAGAAAACAAGCGGCCCGGCTCACGCAATTCACTTCAGGGTTGTGTGGCGGTGGGAGTGTCCCTTAAAGGGCCCATTTGTGTGACACCCTGTTCTTTAACCCTCCTAGCGCGTATTGTTTTCCGTCAGATCGTTTATGGATCTCAACATTTCCGACCGCACATGAAGGCAGCTTCGTTTCACAGAGAAAGAAAAGAGACGGAGGGACTGTGCTTCGTGCTGGAACTTGTTGCAGAAAACAGTCAGCTGTTGCAATAACCCCATGGGCATTTAAGTTCCTGTGTTTAGTTTTTTACCCTCATAGTGTTTTAAAACGTTTTTGTGGAAGCGATAGACAGTTATGTTTCCTGTTTACTGTACGGGACTCTCATGCCATGTTTACACGTGGCCGGCCATTTTCATAAACAGACATTTCAACCTCTCCGTTTTCAAAAATAACATCGTGCACAGCTGTCAGTTTTCAGAAAAGTGTTCGTTTACACGTACCCGTGCATATATGCCGTCACTGCTGTCAAGAGCATGCCAAACCTGTAGGTGGCAGTGTAACGAAAAGCTTAAGCCCATGTTAGCTAATCAGAATCCCGAAAATAGCAACAACAGCAACAAATCACTTCCTCTCTCTTCTCTTCCTCAATTCCCTTGGCTGCCTAAATCTCAGTTAGTCTCAGTTTACATGCAAACGTGCAAACGAAGTTTTCCAAAATCTCCACTCTGGCCGGAGTTTTTAGAAAGACTCGTTTTCAGAGGCGAATTCTCTGTTTGTGTGTAAACGAAGGGCACAAACAAAGGGAAATGTCTCAGTTTTTCTAAATAACCATATACGTGTAAACGGGGTATCACACTGCCTCAAAACGTCATATCTAATCGCTGGTTAAATTATGCATGATTGGGCACCGGCAGGGTGACATCGGGTTGCGTTTCTCCAAAAATTGAATCTTCCCTCCCCCCCGAAACTGAAGCAAACTGACATAGGAAGATCACTACAATTAAAACATTTCATACACCACTTGTCTGATTGGAGGAAATTGTGCATGGAAACTGGCAAATCACAAATCGGTACATGCATCCGTAAATCATTTGCAAATGTTTTGACCACATTATATCCAGTTATTTATATTTGTAATGTTCGTAATTACTTCTAATGGCTTTTAAATGACTTACAATCTATTAATGATAACAACAGCTGTTTGTTGATCAATTACTAATCATCTCATCATCAATAGGTTTTCAGATGATGTACAACAGATGTGATTTGAACATTATTATAAAGTGTTAAACTGCATAAAATGCATTACAGTTGGTTTTCTTATTGCAGCAAGCTCATAAACATGTGGACACTGTTACCCTTCTCTGTCATCCACATCCTTACAATATCATGACCGTATCAATGGTTGGCAGCAGCAGAACGTGTCCCTATAGTATAGTCCTGGCATAAACACCATGCTTTACCCCTCACACTTATGATTTACCCCTTTTGAGTTTACTCCCCACAGTCTCATTGATCAGAGCCAACACACAGCTCTCTGGTATCAGTTTTATATTAATATCAAATTGCGCAATCCTTGTGTTCACACAGCTCACATGCACCCAATTTTAAGGTTATAGACCTACAAATACACTTGGACACACACACACATACACACACACACACACACACACACACACACTTTTTTTGTCACTTAGTCACATTCTCTTATCACTTTTATGCAGATGACATTCAGTCAGAACTGGCGATGCTCATCCATGCCTTAATTCACTCTTCTCCTCACTCAAATCTGTCCTTCACCGCCTGCAATCCATTCAAAATGCTGCTGCTAGGCTACTTACTAGAGCAAACAGGCGCACCCATATCACCCCTCCACTCTGCTCCCTTCACTGGCTTCCTGTAACCTACAGGATCCAATTCAAAATTCTCACCATAACCTATAGGGCTCTACATGGTCAGGCCCCTGCTTATCTTGCCAATATAATTCACCTACACAACCCATGCCGGTCTCTCAGGTCTATCAACCAAAATCTGCTATCCACGCCACGCACTCGTCTGAAGCCATGTGGGGATAGAGCCTTTGCCGCTATGGCACCCAGACTCTGGAATGCTCTGCCAACCAGCATTAGGTTTGCTGAGAATGTGGACTGTTTTAAGGGACAAGTGAAGACTCACTTGCTCAGGCTAGCTTTTGGGTAACCTCTGTCTTTTATTTATTGATAATTTTATCTGTTGTATTTTTACTTTATTTTATTCTTAGACTATTTTTCTACTATGTTTTATTGTCTGTGCACATTGTAAAGCACTTTGTGACCCTGTCTGTGAAAAGTGCTGTATAAATAAATGTTAACTTACTTACTTGCATGACTTTGGCCGAAGACTTATCATGACCTAACCCCAACCCTTACCCTGAACTTAACTCTTAAACCAAGTGTTAACCCTAACATTTAAAGGAATAGTTCCTAATTTCAACAACTTTTGCATGAGTCTTATCAACCGTCTCATCTGACTTTCAACAGGGATGCATATTTGTCAAAATGTGAAACGGTTCCTTTGATGGGGACCTGTAATTGTCTGTATAATGACACTGTTGTTGGTTATGTGCATCAGGACAGAATAGGTGCAAATGAATGAGAAAGTTTGTCCAAACCTTTGGCTGGTACTGTATGTTTCACCAATTTGTCCGTTTTAATTCTCTGACAAAACAGATTGAAACAAAATGTGGAGGAAATCTCAACCCATTCAAGAGATTACCATGTCTAGCCACCAACTAAAAGTCTCTCATATCATGTGGATCAGTTATAAAAAGCGTTATGCAATCTATCATCAGGTCCAAGTCTTGCTCTTTAACAAGCCTGAGTGTCCGCCCTGCTGAAGTGTCCTTGAGCACAGTTTCCATGTAAATCAAAACCTGGATACCAGTTGATAACACCCACAGTTTGAGACACACTGTCTCTCTCAAGCCTTTTAAATTTTCTCACGCTTATCCAGGAGGAACACCCTGGTGAGTATCTTTCTGCCAGGGCTCTACATATGTTGGCCAGACAGCAACACACACACACACACACACACACACACACACACACACACACACACACACACATTTAGTCCAGGTTGTGGAAGCAGAAGCACCACACCCTGCAAGACAACCAGCTTGTCAATGAATTTGCCAGACTCATTAATTGTGCACAAATGTATCCTTTCTCTTTTTCTGGAATTGGATTTCTCAATCAATAGAAAGGATGAGAAAATCTGGGTTTTTGCAGAAAATACTGAGTTTGATAGGGATAGGATACTGAATGTGCAGGCGGAGGTTCCATGGTGACCTCTCGCAGTTGTAGCCGGCCTCTAGTAGACTGGCAGATGCAGGTTAGGATGACAGCATCAGACAACAGAAAGTGGTTTAGAGAGGTCAATCCGGGGTTAAAGACAGGCAGGGTGGGTCTGTTTTTCCCTGCCAGGAAAATATCAAAGCTTACATCTGGAACCTCTCGCTCACAACACGGGAATAGTTTTCAATATTCTGGTTGATTGTGTTGTTTGAAAGCCTTGTTGAGGGACACTTGTTTTTCCATTTGGAGTCCTTTGGTTTGCTTAACATACAAATAAAACATTTATTCAACTTTCACTGGGAAAAAAATAATAATTAGACATAGATCGATATCACCTACTGAGAACATGATACAGATGTTAGAATAACACACACACACATGATGTGTAAAACAAAGTTATGACAAAACAACAGATGTGATCATAGGCCAGGGGTGGCTCGTAGGAAAAACAGTTTCATCAGCAGAGACAGCTGTGAGGCAAGTGGTCTGAGCGAGCAGTCAACTGTGATGATAAGGAGAGTAGCAGGTGATAAAGAAGTCTAAACTGTTTGATTTGGCTCGCCCCGGCCTGGCCTGGTTCTGGACTGGGTTGCTAAAATAGGGTTAAGAGAACAGAGCCAGGAAGATAAATGTTTCTGAGAAAGAGAGACCGAGACAGAGGGACAGATATATTGACCAGAGGTGACAACGACACACACTACCACAGGGAATTGCAGAGATACCGACAGAGTCACAGGACTCTAGAGAGTTTATTGCCAGTAGCCTGTTGGCCTATTGTTTTGTTTTTTTAGTTCCACTGAACGAGTTTTACAGGCCTTCCTTTGAAAAGTACTCTGACCACAACCTCTGTGTGCGTCCGTGTGGTTTATGATCAGTATGTGGTCAGCAATCTCTCTCATCTCTCTGCTCAGGAAACCAAACCAGCTTATTAATGACCGAACAACTAAACAAAGAAACGCTCACTGATAATGCATTATAAAATGACAAAATCCAGTTTCTACTGATTACTTTTAAAATGATCCGTATATCAGGTGTGCAGGATGTTTGGAACGATTCACACCAGTAAGTGCAGGGAAATAAAGCTCAGATACCACCCACCTTTTGTGGGAAACCAGACTGTAATGGTTCACCCTGCCTGGCAACCAGCCCAAAATAACAGACTGGATTGAGGATTAGAAAATTGTGTGAGATTTAAACGATGTCTACAATTCTGTGGCGCAACTGGACCAGTGCTAGGGTTGTGGTTACTGTAATTTGGCCATTTGGACTTCATGTTGATTGCGGTTCCAGGGCAGGTCCCGTGAACAGCATGTTTCCTCACTGCACAAAGTAAGATTAGGATAGCCTTGTCCTTTGCAATGATGCGATCTACAGAAGCTTGGAGATATTTTGTTTTGCATTGTGTGAGAAAGATTTAGATGAGTTAATTGGCTAGCTGCAGCTCCGGAGGTAGAGTATGTTGTCTATTAATCACAGGGTTAGTTGTTGTATCTGGGGCTCCTCCTGACTGCATGAACCCCAAATTGCTACAGATGGCCAGGCCAGCTCCACCGCCATCGGTGTTTGAGTGTGTCGGGGAATGAGTAAGGAGGACAGAGAGGCACATTTTAAAATGTTTTGTCCTCTGAGGCACAAAAACCCTTTATAAGTGTATTCCTTTTACCATGGAGAGGGGAAAAATAATACATCTGTATTCCACAGATTGACAAATTACATTAAAGCCAAAGGATGGGTTATTTCTGGATAGGTAATGTGTTGCTTGTTTTATATGCGTAATTAATGTATTATGACTAGCTGGTTGCACGTGATTTCAGTTTTTAAACTCATACCAAAAAAATATCTTGAATCAAATACAATTTTTATGGTCTTAGTTATAGATCAATGTTCATTCTAAATCAGTGGAATATAACATAATAACTGACTGATGTGGAATTATTTTGTTTTGTCATTTTACTGCTGTGTTGACAAACAAAACATAGTGAACTAGACAGCATAAGAAGACATTACAGTTCGAAAAAATATCTCACAGATTTTATACCATGTTCCAATCTTGTGTTTTTCTGCCCTCTCAGAATTTGTTACCTACATGTCTCTCTATCACCTGACTCCTGGGCTGGTTCTGAATCACTTTCTCTCGTTTCTTCCTTCATCTTTTTCTTAAAATCTTGAATCAAAGAAATACTGAGTGTTTCCCTCTCCTCTCTCTTCATGCCCCAACTCCGTGAGACAACCTAATCCTTTGACCTCTTCTTAGGCTTCTGCTCCCGGCCTTCCCCCTTACAGCGCCTATTACTCCAGACCCCTGCCAAACTGCAATCTTCACACTTGATTTAGTTGGTTCACTTTCTTGGAAGCCGGATACATAGCTTTTATTGCTTGGCTTGTTTAGTTAAGTTTGAAGTGGTTGTTGTCAGGTAGTTACAAACTCTTTGAAGTTTGACAGGTTGCTTTGTCTGACACCATTTTATACTCAGTTTCACACTTAAAGAAAAGTGACCTCGGAGGATGCATGGACAGACATTAAAGGAGTTTTTTTATTTAAAGCTGTTTGCCATCAGAGAAACTATACTAAAACACGATTCTTCACCGTTGAAGCATTGATTCAAGCCGCATATTTAGCTTGTATAGCAAACTTGAAATTAACTATTTCAAGAAAATAAATCTAGAATGTTACTTGTGGTACTAAAAGTCTCTGCGGGAAAACTATTACAGGTTTTCTAAACTGTGAAAGTAAAATGCTAAAACTGCCAATCATACAATACTAACAATAAGATTTCTACTTAAAGACTTAAGCTTGATTTATGGTTCTGCGGAGGCTCCACGCAGAGCTTTCGTCGTAGCCTACATACGTGGCCTGAAGTGTGTGTGTGTGGGGAGTGTGTGGTAGAGCGAGGGAGGAAATCTATAGCAAGAAAAGTTAACCCTCTCCTTGATTTCATGTTGTTTATGGAGAAGAAGAACCAGGAAATGAGTAGGGGGCGATGCAAACGCCGCCATGTGTTGTTACATTTTTCGAGAGGTTCACGTCAGGCGTAGATTTTAGGCAGAAGGCAAGACAAGGCAGCTTTATTTGTATAGCACATTTCAGCAACAGGGCAATTCAAAGTGCTTTACATAAAAACAGATAAAAAAAATTAAAAACAGATAAAATACGAGAATAAAAGTTACAGTGCAGTATAAGAAATTAAACATTAAATAGCAGTTAAAACAGTTAAATATATAAAAGCAGATAAAATAGGAATTTCTCTTTATGTGCTTATATAGATTGTCATACAGTGTCAACAATGCAACTTCAGTATAAGAAAGGAACAGTTATTTAAAGAAAGGCAACATCAAAAAGACAGGTCTTTAGCCTTGATTTAAAAGAACTGAGAGTTGTAGCAGGCCTGCAGTTTTCTGGGAATTTGTTCCAGATATTTGGAGCATAAAAACTAAACGCTGCTTCCTCCTGTTTAGTTCTGACTCTGGGGACAACAAGCAGACCTGTCCCAGATGACCTGAGAGGTCTGGGTGGGTCATAGTGTAGCAGCAGATCAGAAATGTATTTTGGCCCTAAACCTAGTGATTTATAAACCAGCAAAAGTATTTTGAAATCAATTCTTTGAGGCACTGGAAGCCAGTGTAAAGACTTCAGTACTGGAGTGATGTGATCCACTTTCTTGGTCTTAGTGAGGACTCGAGCAGCAGCGTTCTGAATAAGCTGCAGCTGTCTGATTGATTTTTGAGGGAGACCTGTAAAGGAAGTAGTCAAGTCTACTGAAGATAAAAGCATGGACATATTTTTCCAAATCCTGCTGAGACATAAGTCCTTTAACCCTTGATACATTTTTAAGGTGGTAATAGGCTGACTTTGTCTTAATGTGGCTGTTAAAATTCAGGTCTGAGTCCATGAATACACCAAGATTTCTGGCTTTGTCTGTTGTTTTTAACATTGTTGTTTGAAGCTCTTTTGCTCCAAAAACAACCACCTCAGTTTTTCCTTCATTTAATTTAAGGAAGTTCTGGCACATCCAGTCGTTAATTTGTTCAATGCACTTAGTCAGTTGTTGTATTGGACTATAGTCCCCTGGCGATACAGTTATGCAAATTTGTGTGTCATCCGCATAACTATGGTAATGTATTTTGTTGTTTTCCATAATCTGAGCCAGTGGAAGCATGTAGATTAAGGCATGGATACCCGAACCGAGCCCGATGGGCCAGGCCGGGTTCGGACAGATATTTAGAAATTATGGTCGGGTTCGGGCCGGGCTCGGTCAAGACATTTGTTGTAAAATGGTGCTGCGGCTCCTTTAAGAGAGCTCATGTGTCTTTGTGTGTAAGTGAAAGAGAAAGAGGAGCAGATGTGTAAATGCGACCGGATCAGAGTTATTCATGTTATAACGGCGGCCCTGGAGGTACCGAGTCTCCCCTGGTTTTCTGATCACGGTCGGAAACGAAGCAAGCAGTGAAGGTTAACACATTGAACATTTTAACAGCTTATTAACGTGAGCTTGTTGCCCCGTGTGCGCTGATGCGCTCATCTGTTGACATTTCCGAATGCCTACAGTTGCTTAATAAAAGCTTTCCACACAAACAAACGTATGCCTACATGTGTCATTAGTATTAGAAAAAAATTAGATTTTAACTGTGTCGGGCTCGGGTTGGGCTCGGACATAAATCTCTTGATGCCTGTCGGGCACGGGCCGGGCTCGGTCACGGTTCTGTCGGACGCGGGCCGGGTTCGAACAGAAAAATACGGCCCGTTCCGGACTCTAATGTAGATGTTAAACAGAAGAGGCCCCAGAACTGAGCCTTGGGGAACGCTGCATGTCATATTTGTATGCTCAGATGTATAATTACCTATAGACACAAAGTAGTCCCTATTCTTTAAATAGGATTCAAACCACTTTAGTAATGAGCCAGAAAGGCCAACCCAGTTTTCCAATCGGTCTAGTAATATGTCATGGTCGACCGTATCAAATGCAGCTCTGAGATCAAGTAATACTAAGACTGAAATTTTGCCACTATCTGTGTTTAAGTGGATGTCATTAAGACTTTAACAAGAGCCGTCTCAGTGCTGTGGTGTGGTTGAAAACCCGACTGGAAGGCATCAAAACTGTTGTTTAGTGACAAGAAAAGGTTGAGTTGAGTTGTTTTTTTCAATGATTTTACTTAAAAATGGAAGGTTTTGATATTTAGATTATATTTAGATCAGAAGCCAAACAATTTGAAACATTTATGAAAACACCTGTTGGTAGAATATCAAGACAACAGAAGGAGGTTTTCAGATGTTGTATAATGTCATCCAGGTTTTTATGGTTGATCGTATGAAATTGTGTCATATTGGAATTTGTTTTGCGTGAACACTGTGACAGCACATATCCTGTACTTGATACAGAGGCACTGACTGTGATTTTCTGAATTTTGTCTTTGAAGAAGGAAGCAAAGTCATTGCAAGCCTTGGTAGACAACAGTTCAGATGCTACTAGTACTGGAGGGTTTTTAACCTATCGACAGTAGCAAACAAAGCACGTGAATTATTATTTATTCTGGCGATAATGTCAGAGAAGAAGGACCGTCTTGCATTCCTTAGTTCCAAATTATAAATGCGAAGTCTCTCTTTATAGGTGTTATAATGGACCTGGAGATTAGTTTTTCGCCACCTGCATTCAGCTTTTCGACACTCTCTTTTTTCTGTTCTCACCTCTATAACATTTCTCCATGGAGATCTTTTCTTACCAGAGACAGCTTTGACCTTAGTGGGAGCAATAGCATCAATAACATTTGTAATTTTACAGTTGAAATTATATACAAGCTCAGTGACTGTCTCAGTGAGGGCGGGTGTGGAGGAGAAAAGCTGAATGATGTTTTCAGTGATATGCCGTTTTCTGATTAACTTAGTTTGAACACTTTTGGGCACCGAGATAGTGCCGTTAAAGAAAACACAGGAATGATCAGAGAGAGCAACATCAGTCACCACAACCTTGGAAATGTTTAGACCCTTGGAGATAATCAAGTCCAGAGTGTGCCCCTTATTGTGCGTGGGCTGTGTCACATGCTGAGTCAGTCCATAGTTCTCAAAAACACAACACAGTTCTTTGGTCCCTCTGTACTGGGGATTGTCAACATGAATGTTAAAATCACCAGCAATAATTACACAGTCATAGTTAATACAGATTATAGACAGCAGTTCAGTAAAGTCGTCAAAGAAGGTTGCACAGTATTTAGGTGTAGATATTTAGAAGTATAGCTTGAGGGGAGGACCTTAGCTGAAGAGCCACATATTCAAAAGAAGCAAAATTTCCACAAGATATTTGCGTACATTGGAATAAGTCATTAAACAAAACGGCGACTACACCTCCTTTCTTATTCACTCTATAAATCCCGCTTAAGTTTGAGACCAAAACAGAAAAGAAGGAGAGCCAATGAAAGAGAGTGAAGAACCATTGGAAGCATTGGTTATTAGATGTAGCAGGTTTTAAGAAAGACAGAAAAAACCCAAGCCTGATTTCCCACAACTGTAACCTGACTCAGCATGATGACATTTTAGGCGAATTACCTTCCACCTGGTTACGGTCAAATCGATTATGCTTAACATCTCTGTAACATAGACCATGTTGGCGAAATCAAAGTCAAACTGTCTGGCTCGACCTCCATCAGAGACTTAAGCACAGAGATAGAAAGCAGAGAGAGTTGTAAGTGGGACTTCATGTGAGACGGAGCCAAGCGTGATGGAGAAACCGTGAGAAATTACGTTAAATGTGGAGCACAAAGAAACATAGACACAATAGTGCAACAGTATTTTGAGATGGCAGCCTTGTAATGAATCCCATGCTTATATCAATGAAACTGAATCATTATGTTAGCCAGAGGGAGAGACAAAATACTGGGAAAGTAAAGTTAGATTATATTTTAACCTTGGTTATTTTTCAAGTCGTTATCTTGAAGTTGAACTGTTATTCTTTATAAGAAATCAGTAGATATAGTCTTGGTGTTTGTTTAAAATTTCTTAGTTATTTGGTCAAAATTGGTATTACCAAAAAAAAAATCGTGCTCCTTACATTCGTGTTATCCAGGGGCGCACATTTCTTGTCCTGATATTGTCCATGCTGTCTAATTTGATTTGTGCAATACCTGGCATTAACAATAGTTTGCTATATCAGCAACAGCCCAAGGCATTCTCCTGAACGGATTACCAGATAGTATGAAAATGTATGCACACAAATTGTATGATATCCTACGAAACTAGGCGACCGCCAGCTGGTGCCAACATTGTTAGTCATTGCTTATTATTTGCTATTACCATCTGGGATTTGACCACTGCCTACTTTACTCCGTGTTACTTTGTGTTGTGATTTGAATCACATGGTACAGAATGCTGAGGTTATTGATCTACATGTTCTTGATCAACAGTATCCCAACTGAACGTTGACATATACCAGTCTGTGATTATCCTTCCTTTAATATTAGTTTAAATAATTCATAATTTCTGCTTTAAGGATTAGGTATAATTTCCTATAAATGAGGTTTATTGACCATGAATTCCAAAAATAAGTGTAAAACTAGTAATTTGGTTGTAAAGTTGGTGTTAGTGGTGTTTATACATGGTAGTGAAAAGAAGTGTAAAACAGCAACCCAAAAAAAGCACCAAAAACATTGAAAAAAGCACCAAAAGTGTCGAAAAAAGGGACAAAAACATTAGAAAAAGTGTGGATTTTTTTGTTTTGGCCCGGGAGGACGACAAGTGCATGGTCCAATGGAAGACAACACAAGGGTTAACATGTATTGTCACTATAACTGGGCCAATTTTTATCCTCTTTTGAAACACATAAAGAAAAAAATCTATATTGTGAATTCAAATTTCCATTCAACTATAAGACTCCAAAAACATAATTAACCGCAATTGTATCAAAATCTCAATATGGACTAGTGCAATATCCAAATGCAGGGGGGCGCAATATTTGTTAATGGCAAAATATGTGTCAAACCATTCTGTATGAAGTATTGTGGTGCTGCAGAGATGTCCCGGCCTACAAATCGTATCCTACAGACTAAAGAAAAAAATGTTTGGTACAGAGCCTCGCAAAAATCACACTATAATCATTTTAATTTCTTTCAATGTTAATAATTTTCAATGAAAATTAGAATAATGATACAAAAACGATCATTCCCTCCAATATCATGAATCATATCGCAATCGCAATATCAGTCAAAATAATCGCAATTAGATATTTTTCTCATATCGCACAGCTCTAATACTTACCATCCCCAAACTCTTGGAGCCATGTAAGCTGTTGTTTAGAAAATTGTGTAGGTATTCCATTATGAGCCACCTCAATCAGAGAACAATGTTGATCATTGGGACCACTGTTTGCACTTGTGATGCAGACCTCCATGTTCGACTATACCTGTTGTTCACTGAGGCCCAGTGGACCCCAGGTGACCTCGTGTTACATAACCTACACAGACAAGCTCAGCTTTGTATAATGGGGTGAAGAATATCCATTTCTCTTCTCATTTTCTCCTTCTTCATATCAAACTGTCAGATCGCACTTTCTCCATGCATATCTGCATCGGCCTGCCCGAAGGATAACAATATTAGTGTATATTGGTTCCACAATAAATCCGCTACGCTCCCAAACATGACCTAGTTTTTTCCTGTCGTATCGCTCTGTCGATCTGCGGGTCTGCCTGTATTGAGTTAGCGAGATTGGCGGGTTGGTGTGTTTGGGGGGCCTAAGCTGCCTTCTGTATTACCACACACTCTAAGGCCTGGCTTACATATCCCATTAAGGGTGGAAAGAGAGATAGGCAAAGATGGAGAGCTGGTAAGAGTCAATTAAAGGAACAAAAAGGGTTAGATAGAGGAATTAAAATAGAAGGGGTCAGAGAGGGAAAAAAAACTGGAAGCACCAGATCAGGAGGGGCCTGAGGATAGAGATCGGGATGTGGTATGGAACAAAGCTGGGGATACATCAAACTGTAATTTCTAGGACAAAGAGTCGGTGTTAAACATGATGATGAAACATGCCGGAATAACAACCTCCTGCTGGACGAATGGGACTGGGGAGAAGGATGGAAAATGGGGCAAAGTTGAAATAGAGACGGCAATGGCAGGTTGAGAGGGGGAAATGGAAAACATCTGCAGGCACATCCAATGTATGTCAACCTCTCACTGAGAGAAAGAATAGGATGGTAGAAGGGTTGTTGAGTGAAAGAGAGATATCAGGATGGCCGGTGGTGTGGTTCCTCTTATCCGCAAAGCCTCCCTTTCTCCCTCAGTAAGATACCACCATCTGAAAATGAGCCGAGAGGGGAAAACACACACATGGAGTTAATGCCTTTAATGGTGTAGACTTCTCTGGTTTGCATTTCTGAAAGTAAAAACATCCCCTGTAAAGTCCACAGGGCCAACATTATTTCTATTGTTTCTTTGTTTTCAGCCAATCACATTTCATCAAATCTTAAAACTTATTCTGACATGCGTATGGAATACTGATATACTCGTTTGCTTTAATCATTCACCTCATGAAAGGTATGATGGACATTTTAAAAATGTAAGTACTGCAGAAAAAATGCTCCGATGTTTAGGGTAAATAAATCTAGAATGAAATACAGGTCTGGGTGTTATAATGGTAACTAACAGCAGTGTTTGTTTTCCACAGTTGATTTTGCCTTTTGGCCGGAGGCATTATGTTTTCAGGTTGTCCGTCCATCCGTATGTCCGTACGTACGCCATCCCGTTCTTGTAAACACGATCTCAGTTGGGTGTGGATCGGACAAACCTCATCCATCATGCAAAGAAGAAAGACCACCAACATACAAGATAATTTATAACAGAAAAATTTAACAAATTAAAAATATTAAGCTTAAATCGCGTGTCAAAACATTACTTCTGCTTACCTTTGTTTGATAAAAGATTTAACATTTTTAGGTACAGAGCTGTGAATTGAATGAGAGATTCAAAGCTTCTAAATTGCCAAAAAGAATACAAATTAAGGGTTGATGGTTAATTTAACTGATCAACATTCCTTAGATCCCAGTATGGTATCTTCTTTATAAATTGTTTAGCGCATATTTTTCAGGGAAAGGTTGTAGTGCAATGTAATTAAGGCTGTGTATAGACAGGTAATTGCACTGCGTGAAAAAACAAAAAGCCCTCATTCATTTGAATGAGGCCAGGTGCACAAAAGTTTAACCTGGCTCAACTTTTGCTGCAACATCATCCAGCAAGATGCTGCATAGGCTAATCAAATACATGCAAATACTCATTCCTGTTAGAAACTATGAATGGCAAAATGTCTACTGTTTATCTGCCGATCATCGCGGCAGAGAATAAAAATATTTGTCACGGTGAAAACTTGTTGTAAAATGGTATACTATTATAAACGGTCATCTGATAAGCTCTAAAATTGGATCTATTTCTTTCTTTCCTTCTTGGATTGTTTTTCATTGTCTCACTAGAACCTGAACCAAAGCTGATCGGCCGGTAAAAGTGGAGTTTGCAGCTGTTGCTCAAAAGGGAACACAAAACGACAAATGGCAAAATACCATCAGTGACCGGGGATTACATTTATGGATGTAGGTGTGCTATTAGTTGCTTAGAAATGTTTAAGGCTCGTGAATAATCATCGTCTTAGCTAAAAAAGGGTCAACACTGACCACGAGGTTCAGTGCTCAAAGCTACACTGCCCTAAAGCTATAGTGCGTAGTTTCCGTCGCCCCCATGAGGAACTTTAAGTAATGACAACAACACTGTTGGCGTGTCCACATGATACAGCCTTCTGTGATCGTGCAACACCCCACCCCTCCTCCACACAGTTACCTGTAGCCAAGGAGGACACGGAGGATTAAAAAAACATGGACTCTTCAGAAGAGGTAATTGTCTTCACTTGAGTTTCCTCGCGCAAAAGTCGACGGACGACACAATCTTCTGAACATAGCGATACTGAGAAATACAGAGAGAGTTTTGTGGAACTGATAGTCTTGATTAGCCTTGTAGCAACATTCATCAAAGTCTGACCACTGCTGGGAGGTGAGATGTTGAAATAGATCATGCAGATGACTGCTGGCTTAACCTAGTGGCCTCATCTTATGATGAATGAAAACTGCCATTAAGTTCAGTTTTACCTCTTCACCTTTTCAACCTTCCAGAGGGCCAATACGTAATAAGTACACACAGAACTTGGTCTTTAGGAAGCTTTGAAATATCATAGAGGCTGGTATGCTGGTTACACCCCTGCTGTCTTTGTTGTGGCCGTGACAGAGGAACAAAGAGAAAACATTTTGGATGTTATTGAGAAATTTTTTTGGGTTGTGCCTCCTTCTTGCTTTGACAATATTTATTTCAAACTGCTCTTGTTGTTAGCATTAGTGCAATCCCTGGAAATACTTAGTATTACTTATTATCTCTGGGCAACGACTCAAGGGCAACGACTCAAAAATGTATCCTCTAATGCACTGCTTCTTACTGTAGCTCAGAATCCTCAATTAAAATATTAACTCTCATCTCAGGATCAGGTCTAATGAAACTATCCAACCTCTCATATCATGCAGAAAACCAGTTTGGGATCTTGAACAGTTAAAATGATGTAACATAATATTACTTTTCATTCTTGCAGCTCAGACAAACTTTTGTCTTAAGGTTTGGCATGGGAAGACCCAAAACATTCTTGATCAATTAATAACAGGGGTGGGGGTCACACTGTGACATTGTACTATAATACAATAGAGCACATCTGTTTGTGTGTGTGCTTGTAGCTTTACATCTGCTTGTGCGTATACGTGAGTATCTCCCAGCATTTGCAAGCATGCATGTGTGCGTGCTCTGGCACAAATACAAGCTGAAAAGAAGCTGAATTTCTCGGAATTTACAGAAATCTGTCTTGTGGAAAAGAAAATCAAATAATGTGTACACTCATGAATGGAGTGCCATTTAGCATAATTAACATGCACTATTCAAAAGTTTCAATCTGTTATGTATAAATAGAGTTTACTGATGATTAGGGCTGTAATGAAATGCGATATGAAACCGACATCGCGACACTCAGATCCACGAACCTGTGTCGCGAAGTGAGAAGGCAGAATCGCGACACACCCCTTCCAACTCCCAGTTATCCTTCCTGTCCAGATCCAGTGCTACCACGTCTTTAAATTACTATTAGTATTAGTCGTTTTGATGCTTTATCCCCTTTTCTCGGGTAAATTTAGCTGTAAAGATGGCTAAACGCGAGGGGTGGGGGGGGGGGGGGGGGTCCGGTGTGTTGCAAAGTGGCATGTAATCAATGACAAAACGATGCCATGTGGCAGAAAAAAAGTTGTATTACGTTTACTGAGTATAACTCTCCTCCAAGACTATGTCTAGAATCACTGAGTACGTTTACATGCACACCAATATTCCACTATTACTCCGAATATGAAAATATTTCGAATTTGATACAGGTCATGTAAATAGCATATCACAGTTGGATATTCCGAATAAGGCCTTTTTCCAAATATAGCATTTTCCAATTAAGACGTGGGATATCTCGGTATTATTCAGGTTTTAGAGGCATTCTTTGGATATGAATACAGCGTATTCGGAATATGCGTCTCAATCAGGGTTTTTACAGCAGGCTTATGGTCAGCTCTGTGCATTGCTATGGTTGCTGTACACAAACCAACCAGCCAACAGTTTGCAAGGCTGCAGACCCGATAAGAAGGAGAAACACAGCTACTTTTAAACATTATCAAAATTTATCATTATCAACTTGGATATCAACAGGTTTTTGGATATGCACACACATCGCTATGATGACCTTTTCAAGAAGCTGGTTGAAGGAATGAAAGAGGGACGCTGTGTTCACACGGTCCAACAAGTCCGCCTTTGAAATTTTTTTATTTTGCCCGGCTACATGTAAACGGGAATATTAGTGGAATATTCACTTTCATTAGCCATGTAAACAGCTTAGTCGGAATATCGTCTTTTTCGGAAAAAGGACAAAAACTGGAATTTTATGTGCATGTAAACGTAGTCACTGTGGTAGTGGTCTAGGGGGGTTATGTAATTGGCATTTATGGTGCTTTATCCTTTTATTTGGCCATTGATCCTAGAGTAGATGAAGACTCATTTGAAATTACATTTTTAATTTAATTGTTTTTTAATCAGTGCTTTATAAACTATTCTCTCTCTGACTTACATAAGTGGCCTCCAGCACGGCACGAATCTACATGGTCAAAATCAATCTAAAAACCAATGAAAGAGAATTCAGCTCAGTTTCTGTTAGCCCCGCCCTGCTGTCACCAGGCAGCCAGCAGTAAACTGACTGTGATGGATAGATGCTTGGAAGAAAAAAAATACATTACCCACAACTAACCTCATTAACCCTTATGCCTCTAATGTTCTGATACAGCCTGGCCTCCCTCATACACAGGGTTGTAAGTTGGTCATTTAAGGACTCACGGTGGGGTTATGTGAACCTTTTGACCCTACACCTTTAATCTAGAAACAAAGCAAAGACTGATTGAGAACTAAAACCTCTTTCTGCAGTACAGTGTTTAGATCTGTCATCAAAATGGACAATCTGCATCGATTTTTTTTTAAAACAGCAGAGGAAGGCTTTTAACAGCAGGAGGAAGGCTTCAGAATTGTCAGATCTAAACAGCCCATCATCACCAGAGACATAACCATCCATGTGTCCTTGTTTGTGAACCAGGAAGTGCCACACTAAATATTTGTGTTTAGTTATTGCATTGAAAAAATAAGCACTTCAACTGATAAATTTTCATGGCTCTGCATCTGGCATTTGTTTACAGGTCACACATGAATGTGGATGAATTACACGGCATATCATTACAGTGTTTGCACAATAAGCCCTTGTATTGTGAGTTATGCCAATCATTACTGTAAGAGAGTGACAAAAATGAATACTCAACAACGTTCATTTCATGTGATGAGAGCCACCCAGGACCTGAACGCTACACACACAGTAGCACTGGTTGTAATTACGGCTGTGCTTTATGGTTCAGTTTTACAGTGTTTTCCTATTTACTGGAAGGGAAACCACAACCTGCTATAAACTGTGTGGATTAGTTTGACTTCAGATTGAAGAGTTCTTAATGTGGCTTCTGCTCATTATCACCAAATTCTGTAAGATTTTCCACTACTCACTGCGTCTGTAGTTAAATGTAAAGGCAAACAATCAAAAGCTGATTATTATTCTGGTAAAATATTACTAATAATGTTTGTGTGTGTGTGTGTGTGTGTGTGTGTGTGTGTGTGTGTGTGTGTGTGTGTGTGTTCTTGTTTAACTATATTTGTGGGGTCCAAAAACCGGGAATACAGTATACTTGTGGGGTCCGGACAGCTTTGTGGGGCCAAAATGCTGGACCCCACAATTTCAAAGGGCTGTTTGAGGGTTAAGACTTGGTTTTAGGATTAGGGTTAGAATTAGGTTATGGTTAGGGTTAGGGTAAGGGTTAAGTTTAGGCATTTAGTTGTGATGGTTAAGGTAAGGGGCTAGGGAATGCATTATGTCAATGACGGGTCCCCACAAAGATAGTGAAACGCACTATGTGTGTGTGTGTGTGTGTGGGTGTGTGTGTATGTGTCTCCTCTTTGGCTGGAGACATGACAGCCTCCCTTGGCCGGTTTACACCGTGTTTCAAATGCAAGGACTCTCTCGTATTTTGTTTCAAAAGTCAGCAGTAGAAGAGTGTAACCGCATAAGATACTTCCAGGCTTGTCCATTGTTGTCCTGTGTGTGCATGTGTGTGTCTGTGTGTGTTTGTGCGCTCAGAGTTCATGCATTTAAATTAGATTCAGGAAATTGCAACAACCCCCCCAGTTAGAAAATGTTGACAGCAGATCAAGTTTTGTTTCTTTGAAACTCAGTGTTTAAGGCTCTCTTGGTCCCAGGTTAGACATAACTCCTAAAAATGGAGCTGGATCATCAAATGCCAGGAAAGACATTTCCTAACACTAGTATACAAAAACACCACTGGCTTCTCCGAATTGGATGTGCCAGAGCCAAAGCTCCATTTACTGACTTTATGGTAGTGACTGAGGCTGAAACAAAAATAAATGATGGGTAAAACCTCAAGAGTCTACAACAGAAGCAAGTTAACATCTTTATGATGTTATATTGTATCAGCGTTTAGCCTCAGACAGCTCTGTTTAGTGTTGACTTTCTGCAATAGAATAATATGTGAAATAAATTCTCACAATCAAGGAAGAAGTCATTTCATACTTTCATCCAAAAACATAAACATTTTTAATTGGTTGCCAGAGTGGCAGATCCTTAAAGATCGATCTCAAATTAGAATTAATTTTTGCGCAGAAATCAGTAAGAAATCTAAGTTGTAATGCCCCCTACATTAGTGTTCTCCAGAGGATGGGATTTTTTTTGGTACCATCTGAAAATGTTAGTTTCCAGTAATTTGCTTGGTGCAATATCTGTGTGGTCGGACACAAAAAAACTCTGAGACCCAATGTTACGAGGAGGCTGACAGAGTTGCACATAATTACGGTCTGAACGATATGATGTAAACACAGCACATCTTCTAGTAGCGTCAGCCCTCAGATGTTGGTCAGTCACTCACTGCCATGGGAAACGCCTACCCAGAGGTTTGATCCTAGATGCCCAAAAAGTGTAGAAACATTTGAAAAATATGTACAATAGCTGCAGTATCGTTATACTTATTATTATACATCTTTCACCAAAAGTGAGAAGCATCACATTTAATTTTGAAGGAGTATTTACGCTCACTTTTTATTGTTTTCCTAGTGCATGTGACAAAGCCATGAAGTCCAAGCAAGCCACCCGATATAGACCTCTGACAGAGAACTGTTTTCAGGCTTAGTCAGGGTGTAAAAATTGCCAAAGCATTAAACGTTTCCAGGAGCACAGGATGTCTCAACATTTGGAACCTCTGTGACTGATCCTAGAGCTAATTACTGTGCCAAAAGAAATAACCCTGTCGCTTCTGTGCCAGCCCACAAACACACACACACACACACACACACACACACACACACACACACACACACACTTCATCTTACACACTCGCTCACACACAAACACAGGGTCCAACTTTGTCCCTTTTGCGTTCAAGTGGTATATCAGCCGAGGGTCAGTGCAGCTGTTCCTGCTGCCTACTGCACCTGATAACCACCCTGGGAGCAAAACACTAGCACACACACACATAACATCACCGTATCTCCATCTGTGAGACACGAGATAGGCAGCAGTCGCTTTTCCATTGGGCTGGTCGCCGAGTCTGTTTACCTCTCTCACACACACACAGACACAGACATCCACTCTACAAGGCCATCCAAACAGCTGGTAGCTGTAATCTATAAAGAATAGTGCTGTCAAACGATTAAAATATTTAATTGCAATTAATCGCATTAATGTCATAGTTAACTCGCAATTAATCGCACATTTTTACACATCTATTCTAAATGTCCCTAGATTTCTTTTTGTCCAATCATTTTTTCTCATTTTAATGCTCTTATCAACATGGCTTGCTTTGTGCTTTTGTCGCCTGGCTTTGACGAGGGGGCAGAGAATTCGCATCAGCTGTGTGCTTGGCCATCAAGTGGTATTTCAGAATGGACGTGCTGCGATGCTAGCTCAGTTCACAATGACAAAACACAAAGATCACTTTGGTCTTGTCAATGGAACCATTTGGCAACTTTGTAAAAGTAAACTATCCATTCAGAATCTTATTGGCATCCATTTCGGCCCCTCATGCTCGCCATTCACTCAAAACGTAACGTTAGCCTACTACTCTTTGGCCGGCTCGCAAGCCCGTGTGCAGCATGCCTGTTGTTTTGTTTCCGGTCTAGCTAGATGGTGTTGTAGTTTTTCTAACGTTACTAGTTGTTGCAACAGCATGTGAAAAAAACTACAAAGTTTGCTATGCCAAAAAGAACGTTAATCTCACGATAAAAAAATTGACACCGTTAAAATGGGTTTGCGTTAAAGGACAATTCCGGCGCAAAACAAACCTAGGGGTTATTAACAGATGTGTACCCACTCTGTTGCTCTCTGGGACATGTTTTCATGCTAATCAAATGAGTTTCTAGCTTGAAAGACATTAGCACGGACCGCCGATTAGCTTACAACGCTAGTATTTGGGGCACAGGGAATGTAAAAACAAATTGCTATTTATACCACTAAAAAGGCTCAAAATATCACCAAACTTCAACGGTCCCTAAATGTTAACCGAAGCATTGAGAACTTTGTAAGTGTACAGACCGTTTATTGAAAAGATAGATTATAAAGACACTCGCGTTCATGTTTGCATGCCGCCGGCGTCTTGGAAACCAGTCATGACTTACAGCTGGCGATGCAAACTAAAATCAAAAGCAATTTGCTCAATATATCTGAAATAATCGCACTCTGCGTAACTTGTCTAGTGTACTTACTCAGTGGATAACTGTCCATCTGGTCCCTCCGGTCTGGTTCGCCAAAAAAGTTTCAAGTACAGCCCTGTTTATCAGAAAGGGGAAATCTTCAGACTGTACAAAACACTGCGTCTCTTGGGCATCGTGACACAACAGGTCCTACTCCTTGCAACACAGACACTCCCGTTCGGTGGCCATAGCTTCACAATGTCCGCAGGTACACCACTAGTTTCCAGAAGTACGACACTGTGTTGCGGCATTGACTACTGGTAGCTCTCTCTCTCGTAGCCCTTTCACGGAGCTCCCGCAGCTCTTCGTTCAATAAACTGCCTGTACACTTACAAAGTTCTCAATGTTTCGGTTAACATTTTGGGACCCTCATTATGCTACCGTTGAAGTTTGGTGATATTTTGAGCCTTTTTAGTGGTATAAATAGCGATTTGTTTTTACGTTCCCTGTGCCCCGAATACTAGCGTTGTAAGCTAATCGGCGGTCCGCGCTAGCGTCTTGCAAGTTAAAAACTCATTCGATTAGCATGAAAACATGTCCCAGAGAGCGAAAGAGTGGGTACACATCTCTTAATAACCCTTAGGTTTGTTTTGCGCAGGAATTGTCCTTTAACGCCGTTAATAACACGTTTAACTGACAGCACTAATAAAGAACCAAATGAAACACAACATTCATGTGGAGTACTTGTTGTTGGTGTTTCCCTTCAAACCAGAAAATGTTTTTATTCTCTCCTAAATTAACACAAACCAACGGGAAGCACTGTTCGGGAGTGAACCTGGAACTCAAAAGTGTTCTTGTCATGTGCTGTATATCGACACAAGTTTATTGGTAATGTCAGATAAATAACTGGGTCAAAGAGAAATTGTCAGGTTTACATATTCAAGCTGAGTCTTGATGAACACACCTGGTTCTTGCCAGGCTGAGACCGCAGCATCCACAACAATGTTGCTAGACGCTTGTCTCACATAGCCAGACATTACTCCCCAGCACAGCGGAGTAGCTAACGCTAGATGCTGGCTATATTGACAATCATGAAAGCCCGTGCTCATGCGGAGCTCTGTACCCAACTGACAGACACACTTCCTCGACTTAGAATTACGGTAGGAACCACTATAACCCCCATAACCTCGCTGTCCTCTCCACCCGACGGACAGACACACTTCCTCGACTTAAAATTACGGTAGGAACCGCTAAAAACCCCCACAATCTCACCGTCCTCTCCACCCAAAGGACAGACAAACTTCCTCGGCTTAGAATTACGGTGAGAACTGCTAAAAATAACACTACCTTGCCATCCTTTTCCACTCGACTGAAATACACTTTATTGGCTTAGAATTACGGCGACAATCGCTTGGCTTAAAATAACTCACCGTTGTCTGCTACAGCCGCTGAAAAGGCTACAGGTTGTAAACAGCCGTGGCCCGCTTGCCTGGTCCTCCGGTAGCGTTAGCTAACGTTAGCAGTTATGGTGTGTTAGCATGGTGGCGCTAGCCAGGACAAGTCGAGATCACTTTACTGGCTGTGTCTCAATTGTTTTTGCGAGTAACCAACTTGAGTACTAAATAATTCAATGTGAGTACACGAACGTTGAAATGACATAAAATGTCCATCCCTTGTAGATGTGATAAATTAGCCTGAAGGGTCCGGGTATCATTGGATAATTCGTAATTCATTTGTGCTTACCTGTTCAGGAGGAAATTAGCCAACTCTGCGTCCTTTTGGGCTCTAAGCTGTCTCCATCTTTCACATATGTTACATCTCCAATATTTACCCGGGGTTTGTTACGTCTCTGGTCACGCAACTGTTAGAAACATAACCCGGGTCGAATTTATCTCCGTTAATCCCATTTCCCGGGCCTGGCTGTCAAACTGGGCAGTTGATACTAACACATAGGCCAAAACACAAAATATTGGCATTAGCATTGTTGTCAGAAAAGATAGTATTTCAACTTAACTTGTTTCCTTTATATCTGATCGCATTGGTGTCATTTTTGGTTTTAATACAGTAAATATGTTACATTGCACCGTTAACGAAAGTGAAAAATAATTTGTGTATCCACCCAGGGATTCAGATCCGCTCCAATGTTTAAAGGGTTCTTCCTTTGCCCATACTACACCCTTCCACCAAACAAAGAAACAGACGAACCGAACCGAAAACGTAACCTTCTTGGCGGAGGGGGATAAACTCACTAACCTACTCTAATTCTAGGTTAGTGGAGTGCCATGATCCACGACAAAGTGGATGTTACTATTATCCCTATTACTATTATGAAGTTAAATGACTCTACTGATTGTAGAGTAGTGAGTTGCCCATTTTCTCAGAACTGAATTGCTTTTTTCCAAGAAGAATCTTTTGCAAAAGGCCACCCACCCAAAATTATATCATTAAGTTATATCTTAAGTTCACATATATCTTGTGAACTTAGTTGACAAAATGGTAAAAACGCATGTCTCAATCCTGAGCAGACATCCTACATCCTACGCCCATAATGACTACAGCCTGATTCTACAGATCCTTCCGTTAACTTTCATGACTGCAATTTTCTGTGTGATTACTTCCTCTCCTTCAAAGATGAAATTCATTCTCAGAGAATACAGCTCTCAGGTTTGAGAGCCCTAGTATGTAGGTATGTGTATGTTTTGTGTATGTCCATGCAGGCTTTAGGCTATGTGTGTTCATGTGCATTAGTTTCTATCGTTGTCTATGTGTGCCTTCAAGGAAACAACTGGTTCTAAGATCCATCTGTTTGAGTGGATCTTAGAAGTGATCTTTCAGGGTTAACATTTAAAGTTTTTCACCGGCAGTGTGTTATTTGACACATTATCCTACAAACCAATAACTTGATTGGTTGGTAATATACGGTGTACTGCATAAAAAGTAAAAGTATACTAATTGTGTATGATGACAAGCACTGACAAAGTTTCTACTCAAGTGTATAATTCAAAATGGATGAGGTCAGGTGGTCAATATTTAACTGTGTACTGAGGCATTGTTTGTCATTGGTTGCTCTGGTTTCTCTGGTGTTCCATCTGTTTTCTGCATTGACATATATATAATGGACCAACAGATCCCGTTGCTCTGGACGGAGACCAGTGAAGGCCAATAGAAGCACTTTTCCAGTGATGGCTGAGCGTTACTGCGCAGCCTCCAACTGAGAGAGACGACGTAAATGTGCCGTGAGCGACGTGTCTGAAAGTTGTAAGTCTTCTGGTAGCTGTGCCAAGAGAAATCTCAATCATTCCGAATCTTGCAGAGACGGAGAGCGTAGGTATATGTAAGGAGATAACATAGGCACGGGCTAATTATTGCTAACTAAAATGCTAGTTAACATTAGTAATTACACTTAAACAGCTAATGTGAAACGAAACTGCCTGCGCGCTTCTCCTGTACTATATGGTAATTCCTCTACTGTGCGACAGTAAGTCCAAAAACGTCTGCTACGGAGCCATAACGTGAGGTACAAGGTAATGGAGCCTTTTATACATTGTCGTGTTTCTTTAGAAATAAACAAATGGACAAATAGAGTCTTTAAACGCTTCAGATGTAAAGTTATTCGCTGTCAAAGTGGCACCAAAATGAATGGCAGACAATGGAATGCTAACTGGAGATGATGGCTTGGTAGCATCAAAATGGCGCCATAGGAGGTTCGCGTTGTGAGGAGAAGCTTACCCCCTTGGTTTTCTCTCCATTGTCACTAGTTTGAATGGTATCCTTAAAGCTATAGTGCGTAGTTTCTGTCGCCCCCATGAGGAATTCTAAGTAATGACAACAACACTGTTGGCGCGTCCACATGATACAGCCTTCCGTGATCGCGTACGCACTCCCCCACCCCTCCTCCATGCAGTTGCTAGTAGCCAAGGAGGACACTGAGGATTAAAAAAACATGATGGACTCTTCAGAAGAGGTAATTATCTTCACTCGAGCTTCTGTGCGGGAACGTCGCTGGACGCCACAATCTTCTGAACATAGCCATACTGAGAAATACAGAGAGTGTTGTGTGGAGTTGACGGTCTTAATTAGCTTTGTAGCAACTTATTTGGCAATGACTTGAATGTAACGGATGTATACAATATCAAATAGTTACACACTAAAGCTTTAACCAAATCGCTATTTTTATCTTCATAGATTTGCCTTCTAACAGATGCGTAAGACTGTGCCTTATTTTTGAAAACAGCTATATTTTGTAATTATATGTATTGACATACAGTACCTTATAAATCAAGCAATTACTTTCCACTATTCTGACACACACTGTTTAGTTCAGACACAAGAGGACAAATGGTGAGACCTTGACACATATTCCCTTTGAGATTGAGCTAGGTTTTGGGGGTGCGGTCCTGCAGATTTGTGCTGAAAATCGGCCCAACATTTAGCTATATTTTGTCCACCTGTATATATATAATAATAATAAACAAATAAGAATATACGTAACGTTAAAAAAAAAGTTGCTTTAGAGGTGCTGCAAGCTGCAAGGTACCTTGCAAGCCTACAGGGACGACCTTTTGATACTAAGATACATTTTGGGTGCAGTATTATTGCATTGTTGCTGCTAAGTGGAAATTCTTTTTGAAAGGATGAAAAGTTAATTGTGGAATCGCACACAACAAAAAGAGCATGACTAAAAACGATAAAAAAGAAAACAAGAGATAACATTGATCATTGTGAAAGGAGACAGATGAGACATAGCGAAGGAAGAAAAAAACAAAGAGACAACGAAGGAAATGGAGGGGGTTCCTGTGACTGAAAGTGAGATTAGTTTTGGAGTAGTTCCTGTACTCATTTTAAGGGGATTTTCCCGCTGAGCCGCACAGCTGATTACACAAGAGCTTTAAACTTTAAAGGGTGATTAGGGAGAAAGAGAAGAGGACAGTGACGAAACTGATGTTGACAGTGTGCGAGAGCATGATGTTTGAATAAGGACCACGGTGGTAGTGGTAGAGATGATGGAGATGAACATGAAGAACAGGAACACTGAGAGGCTTTGAATAATGGATGTGGATATGCAGATAATATTAAAAATAATGATGAGGATCACTGATGCACTGATCAAAGAGGAAATCAGGCAGAGGTCGATCCTAAAGTAAATAGTCCTGTGACCCAGAGCTAGACTCATATGTCAAGACTTAGACTGCGTATTAGCTTGAGTCAAGTTAACAACACGAGAGTCTACCTGTCTGTTTTCTTTCTGTTTAAAGCTAAGATTAGATTGGCGCCAGTGACATGGATGCTCCAGGCATGTGTTACTTAGGTACTGCTTCTCTAGGCTAAAGGCAAAGTGTGTGTGTGTGTGTGTGTGTGTGTGTGTGTGTGTGTGTGTGTGTGTGTGTGTGTGTGTGTGGAACACAGATTCTCTGCCCATGATTCTTCATGCCAGACTTGAAACAACTGTATCAGACAGCTATGTTTTTTATTGCATTAATGTTAACTCAAAATCAATGTCAAATCACACCTCAGAACACATTTATCACATACAATGTGGTTGAGAATGTCTGTGAGCAAGCTCAAATTCAACCCGATCACGTACACTCTCTCTCACACACACAAACGCACACATATATACAGTAAATGCAGTGCATTGTTTCCGATCTAGTAGTCCACCCTTAATTTTCCTTCTGATGTGGAGCAGAGAGGGGTCACAGACTTACAGAGGAAGAGTTTCCACTGGAAAATTAGTTCACTAGACGGGAGTGTGTACATGGAGACATCTTGTGAGTTTCCGCCTCTGCTAATCACCAGTTGGAACGGAGTCACAGTGGTTTCCTATCTCTGTCTGTGTGTATGTGTGTTATCCACTTCTGTCTGTAATGTAATTTTAGAAGGAGGCGGGATGGTTTCCCTCAATAGCTAAGTTTCCATCTACTTGTCAATCGAATTATCTGAAGTTCGGTAAAAAAACTCATGCGAATAAAGTCGGTGTAAGTGTGTTTCCATCCAACGGCTTTAAAGCGAATAAAAACCTGTGCGTAATGACGTCACATGCTGTTTTGCGGTCAAATTGGTATATCGAATTGATTTGAGACATTTTAAGGTGTTTCCATTCATTTTCGCACTGAATCGCACAACATTCAAGCAAACATTTGCGAACAAAGTTTTGCTAGACAAAATGGATCGCGCCATCTACCAACAAATGATTAATATTGCACAAGTTGTAATAGTGCTTATGTGCCAGCTGATAGCGACATATCAACACATTGCTATGATGATGCAGATGTAGATGCACATAAATGCACGACAACAACGGAGGCGGCCTGTGGTGTGGGAACGACAGCGCTCCAAACTGTTCTGGGAGATCGTGGTTCAGAGACACTTCACGGAAACCCTTTGGTTGAAGCATTTTCGGATGACCAAGACAACATTTGACCTGTTGTGTAATTTTATTAGGATGTCTCGTCTTTCGTCCACTTACATCTGTTTTTGTTGACACCCGCCATGTGTGCAAACAGAGCGGAAATACTGGGCGGAAATCTTCTTCTTCTTCATTTTGTGGCGGGTTGCAACCATAAAATGACCTAAAACTTAATCGCAATTCATTATTTATTCGGAAAATAACGTTTCCATCAGCGTTTATCGCATAAGCATCGCATCGATCAAGATATAATCCGATGAGACCGAACGTATTTCCTTTGAGTCGATATTCATGAAATTCAATCAAATTTGACTGTTTCCATAAGGCATTTTTCATTCAATATCACTTAATTCGGATAAAAACGTGTAGATGGAAACATAGCTACTCACCCACCTACAACAACACACACACTTGCAAGTAGAGTTGTTTTTGTCTTGGAGGAGACCACAGAAGAACTGATTATGAATTATATGAATGTGGCAATATTGACTGCTTCTGGCCATTCTTACATATATTAGAATATATTAAGAACAGTGACATAGTTTGTTGTCAGCTATCATTGGTCTGAGTGGGCTTCTTATCCCAAACCAAAGTGTGGCCCCTCATACTCACTTCTGTTCCACTAGAGGGGACAGAGAGACCATCCAGTCGTATCTGGCTGACCATGGCTTACTGAGATGCAGCTAACAGGAAAAAAACACGAACATGATGTATGTTTCTTCAGTATACAGGATGTGCTTTAACTATAATTTAGTGGGGACTAAACACCTCTAATGAAGCAAGAACAAAATAAGTTAATTGTGACCTAAAAAATGTGGGTTTTAAGGCGGTCACTATCATTCTTTTAACATGCTGATAGGTGGTCGACTGTCTGCACATGCTTCAGACTATGACGCAAGTCCAGCTTATATCAGCCAGTGATCATCAACATCAATGATGTAATCATGAGTCATTAAATAATCTTCAGTAATATATATATACAGTAGTTACTAGGTGAGAAAACAATTTGAAAAGCAAACTTGGGTTATTACTGAAATGCTCTGTTTTACAGCAACATTTGTCACAAAAGCTTTGTTGTGGGGGGTGGGTGGTAAGCTTACTTTAGCATTAAGCTAGCCTGACAGCAAAAAGTTCATCGATCAACCAGGGTGCCCTGGTAGCTCACCTTGTTGTGCTACGTGCGCCCCATATACTAACGCTCAGTCTTTAAGTGCAACCCGCAGCCCTACGCTGCATGTCGTACCCCCTCTCTCTCTCCCCTCTTTCCTGTCTTTAGCTATTAAGTAAAGGCCAAAAATTCCTGACACCTCTAAAGCTCATCAATTTGCATGATACAGAATCAATCTACATATGTACACACACATAGAATATAATGTGCTTCCGCTAAACTGAAGAACCTGTGTGCCAAGTTCCCAGACTCCCATAGTGCTGAGTTTTGTGTCCCACTGAAATCATGTGGGACAAATGATTGGTGGGTGAAGATGAGATGATGTGCAGGCCGTGAACAATGCACAGAAGTGGGAGAAAGCCACAGCTGACAGTTCACCAGCTGTGTAAAGGACTTAGAGATCACTATTCCCTTGTGGAGCATCCATTCACTGTTAGGACAGCCTTGTCAATAGATAATTCTATATTTTCTTGCTGGGCTTTTTTTTATTGTGTTGAATTCCCAAGTCAAAAGAACATTCAGCATTTAGAGTACATATGCATTTTTGTGTGTGAATGTGTAGTTAGTTAGTTAGTTAGTTAGTTATGTTTTATTTCTGTGTCATGCCAAACATTTTGGCCCATCCCACATGGGATTACAAGACACCACAAATTTACTTATTTAACAAACATCTTCCTGTCGCATATACAAATCATTCGGATAAATACATGAATACAAATATATACATATACACATACATATATGTATATACACATACACACATACACTTACACACACACACACCACACACAAACAACAAATTCTCATCTACAATTCATCTCGATAAAGAGCTTTTTTCCTTTTTTCATATGTGAACAGCCATCTCAGTTTTTGAGCATCATCCATATTTACCTAGTCAATCTCTGCTTTTATCCTACGAAACAAAAAATCACGCTGTTCACAATAAAAAGGACAATAGAAAACAAAATGGAACTCATTTTCTATATCATTCAAACAACGCATGGGACAGATCCGTTTTTCCTCTTCTACATTAACATATCGTCCTGTTTCAATAGTCAAAGGCAAAACACCAGATCTCACTTGAGCACATAAAGATCTTTGCCTTTTTGACAAATTATATACAACATAATTCTTAGTGCCATATTCTGGTTTTATCATTACAAAAATACGCAATTTTGGCTTAGCCCATATATCATCGGCCCACTGCTTTTTGTCTTTAGCAAACACAGATTCTTTAAACAAACCAAGATTCAGCTTTTCATTATTAAGAAACAACTCACCAAAACCATAATTACAAAACAATTTGCATATGTCGTTAGACCAAGGACCAAGAGTGTGTTTATCCCAGAGAAATATTTTCCTTGTCAACTTATGTCTTTCAGATTCTTGCTTTTACCAATGATTCCTCCCAAAGCTCTACGTGCTGAATCAGCAAGAACCTTAACACCATTTCTGAAATTCATATGTTCATTAATATAGAAACCTAGATATTTATATGAATCTACAAAGATCAGCTTGTGTGACCCAATTTTAAACTCATAATTGCTGCGAGTAGTTAAAGGTTTTCTAAAGTGAATTATTTCTGTTTTCTTTCTGTTGATAAACAATCTCCATTTATTACACCAATCATCAATATAGGAGAGCATCCGCTGCAAATTATCTTCAGATGGAGACAGTAGTACTATGTCATCCGCGTACAAAAGAATACTTATCATTTCATTTCCACATCTTATCCCACAATTCAATGCTTTAATTTCCTTTGCCAAATCAATTATATGAATTGCAAATAATGTGGGAGACAAAGCATCACCCTGTTTTACCCCTGATGATGTTGGAAACCAGTTTGTATGGAGTTCATTCAATCTTACACATGCTGTGGGCTTGTGATAAACAGTCTTCAGTGCCATATAAATTACTCTATAAGCTTATATGCTAACAGATCCCTATTGATCATATCAAAAGCTTTGTGAAAATCGATAAAGCACGAATATGTTGGCTTATTTTCACTTATTCTTTTAGTTATAATTGTAGACAATACAAAAATGTGATCTAGGCATGATCTTGATTTACGGAACCCATTTTGTCATTCCACAAGGAGCAATTCTTTCTCTGAATACAACATGAGCCTCTCATTAAGTATTGTAGAATACAGCTTATAAACTGTGCTCATTAGACTAATCCCTCTATAATTTAAAGGCACCCTTGGATTTTCATTTTGGGATTTTGGTATCGGATTAATAATTGATTTAAGCCACATAGATGGTATTTTGCCGGATTCAAAACATCCTTTAAATAAATCACACAACATATCAAATAGTTTGGGTGATTTCAGTATTTCATTTGGGATATTTTCAACCCCTGTCGCTTTTCCCAATTTAGCTTTATTAATAGCCATTTGAACTTCTTCTTTTGTAAGACTATTATTTAGATCCTTATTTATCCAATATTCCACTTTTAAAATGTGGCCCTCTATTACATTTTTCCTCTGACATAAATCCTCGTAGTACCCTCCATCAAAATCAAACGTCTCACAAGAGAAAAGATCTTTAAAATCTTTCTGTCCACCTATTGATTACATCAGACAGCCCAGTCACTAAACTACCATCATTCCCCAGCACTTCCATGGGTATTTTCCAACTACGCCTTGGCCCTAGTTTATTAATTTCTGATCAAAATCTCTTAGGGTCAGACGTTTGGATTCTCTTCAGGTTTAAGACCAATCGTCTTTGATAACGTCTTTTATAGAATCTGTATCTTTTATCAAACCTATTCTGACTATTCTTAAAGGTTTCTAATAGTTTCTTCCTTTCTATATTATTATTTAAACACTTCAGAAACATATTTTCTGTTTTACACATAGATTGCCACAATTCTTTTAACTCTTTGTTCTAATAAGGTTCGTATTGAATGGCTTTTTTGTAACCTTATAGTTGTCTCCATCTTTAATATCAGACTCTATATCTTCTTTAATCAATTAACAAAGGCTGACATACCAGTTATCTAGATTTTCTTGTTCTCTAAAACATAATTGTATATCATTCTTCATTTTCAAAAGGGTTGATTGCTGTAAACTCGAGGATAAGAAGTTAACTGGTAAAGTCCTTCTAACTTTCCTTTTTGTGGATGAATTTTGTAAACTCTCCTGATAAGCTACATGACAGTGAGCCTCAGTCTTTATAAGAAATTTTAACCACAGTAAAGAATGATCTGGGACTCTGCTTCTTTCTCCAATCAAATCCATACAATTTGCCATTGTAATTAATTGATTTGAAACTAAAACATCAAAATAGTCACATATTTGTAAGCAGTCATATGGTACAAGTATATAATCAACCACCGCTTTCCCCTTGATAGATACCGATGTATAGTTATCACTTAGAGGACATATCCTTCCATTAACAATACATAACTTAGATTATTTTAAGAATTCAATCATTGAACATAAATTTTGTATAATTATATTATAATTATTATAATAAATATAAGTTATTTTTAACAAAAAACCCAACCCCACCGGAACCTTTAGGTGCTTTAACATGTTTTGTTCTATTATCAGTCCCTTCAGAAAAACGCGATTATGCGATCAATGCATAATCAGCCAATGTCCGCATATTTATGCGGGGGCCGCATTTTTTCAAATACGCCGCACTTTCGCCGCATAAATTGACGATTTCCGCGCAAAATATGCGGGGCTTGCATGATTTCATAATCCCCGCATTTTCGTTGCAAAAAAGTCACATATATCTTAGCAGAAAGTTGAAAAATGTTGTGTTTACTTCACACAAGAGCAGCCATTTTCCCCTGTTGCCATGGGAACGTTATGAAGTGATGTAATTACGCGACGTGAACATCATCAAAAAGCTGCAAACGCCGCGATGAAGCCATGTTGAAACCGCAATTTTTGCAAGTTCCCGCAATTTCATCGCATAAAATTGCATAAATTTCCCGCATATTCCATCGTATTTTTTAAGAAAACTTGCCGCATAATCAAGGATTTTTGCCCGCAACAATCACAAAAGAACTCAGCATTTTTCTGGAAGGACTGTATTATAACCAAACCATGTATAACCTTCCAAGTCGATTACTTCGTCATCAAATAAATGCATCTCATTCAGCGAAATAATATCCGGATTTAAAGTATTCAAAATAACACTTTTTAATTTACAGTTACCTACAGTCCATCCGTTAACGTTCCAATGTACTAAAGAAACGGAATCTTGAGCATGGTGGGTTCGAGAAACAGTTCATCTTCCAGGATCTGGCGTGCGTCGCTGTTGCTCCTCATCACGTTTCACAATGCGTCCATTCCGAGTTACAAAAAAATCATTCCCCGATGGGATCTCCTTCAAAATGGTACGAAAGTTCAAATCCAAAAGCCTCTCCGCGTGTGATTTTGCCCATCGGATATATATCTTGTTGTATCGATCATCATCCCTTAGCTTGTATTTCCTTCTCAGGAGCGCAACTTTGTCCCAGCCAACTGGATCCTGACTGGGCCCGGTCCACGACTTCTAGGCTTCAGCCTCTCCACTGCCAGCAAGCTGGGCACAGAATCGCACCGCAGCCCCTCCAACATTAGCCTGGACACTGTCTGCGTCACATGTTCACCTTCCTCAAAGAGCAGGCCAAAAACCATTATTCCGGTTTCTGGGTTGAAATCTGTTGCAGCTGTTTTCTTGATATTTTGCTCAATCTGTTCCATGCGAGCTGCCATGATTCCAATCTCCATATCTAGGTTATTCTGCACTTCTCTAGTTTTTTTTTCAATTTCTACTTTTAGGGCATCTTGATTATCTTTTACAATTTTTATCATCGAATCACGAAAACTGTCAAATTTACTATTAAAGTTCTTGTCCAAGGATACATGTAGACTTCTGATTTTTTCATCAAGCATCTTTTCCAAGTTATCATTCATTCCTGCAATGCGCTCACTCAGTTTCCGTAGCTCTTGTGTGATAGCCTGATTCTCGGTTGTTTCCGTGTTTTTGGCAGCGTTGCTTCTCAGCGTCTTTCCACCTTTCTCAGTCATTGTTGTTTATGGTTGATGTTTCCTCGACACTTTAACCAAGCTGGATACAAAACTATCCTTCCGTGTACTTTTTTGTCTTGAAGTTTGTTCTTTGTCATATATATTTTATCAAAAAAAAAACTCTGACGTATACACAACTCCACATGCAACATGCGAACTGGACCGGAAGCAAGTATATATCTAGTATATGTGTTAATCTGTTTAACTCAAGCAAATTGGGAAACATGCAAGAGGTGTACACAAATGCTTTTGTGTAAAGGTGTGTGTGTGTGTGTGTGTGTGGGGGGGGGGATTGGAACAACCTTTCAACCAGCATGACTTCATCTGGGTGTGAGCCCGCCTTTAGTTTCACTGCCATGTGTGGCACACATCCCGTCCAGGGTATGGGCCAATCGCAAATGAGTAATCATCGTTGTGGAAATGTGCTGACAAATAGGCTGATGTAGCAACTCAGGGAGCAACTGCGAGTGTACAAAGGTCAAAACAATTACCTGGGACCACCTGACAGTTGGTTGTACTCAGTCACACAACATTGTATGCATTGGGAATTTACAAAAAAAATGTCCATGTGATAGTCTTTACTGTGTAACTAAAACACTGTAGAAGCAGACGTAAACCATGGTGAGTGAAGCAAGCACAAAGCCTTCAGCAGCATATATACACTCACAAACACACAAACACTGGCCAAGTAAATTGTAACTTTATGTTTTGTAATTTCATCTCTGCAGAGTTGGACATTACAATATGTGTTGTAATGAAGTTGGGTTGATTTTATATACAGTATTATATCCCACATGTTTCTATTTAGTTCTATAAAAACGTGTCTCCCATGGCACCCAAGCTCTCAATACTGTATGCAGGCATCTGATGCCAAACACACCAGTGTTAAGCAACAGCAAAAGTCACTGGACTCACATTTGGCTGAGATCCATTCAGCAGAGTGTGACAGAAATGAGTTGGGACAGATAAAACTACATGGATATCAAATAGAGTGGAGTCATGCTGCCAGAGTGCTTCAGCAGTTGACATCAATGCATTTAAAAGTGACTGAACTGTGAGATATATACGTAAATGTGTGGCTTTAAACACAGAAAGCTATGCCAGTGTCATTTCAGTAGAATAATCATTAAATAAATAACTTTATTGATGGAGTCACACAGATTAATTGCAGTTGGTGAACGCTCAGTCCCACAGTGACGTCATAGATCCCTACGGCCTTGCCAACATGTCGGCCTGTATTGTGTGAATCACTGACTACGTTTACATGCACATAATATTCCGTTTTTTGCCCTTATTCTGAAAAAGATGATATTCTGACTAAGCTGTTTACATGTAGCCATGCAAAATACTTTTTTTCAAAGTTTACCAGCGGTGATGGACTTGTTGGACCGTGTGAACACAGCGTCCCTCTTTCATTCCTTCAACCAGCTTTTTGAAAAGGTCAGCGTAGCGATGTGTGCGCATATCCAAAAACCTGTTGATATCCAAGTCTTTGATACTGTTTAAAAGTAACTGTTTCTCCTTCTTATCGGGTCTGCAGCCTTGCAAACTGTTGGCTGTTTGTCTCTTTTCTTTCTCTCTTTCTGTGAAATAAAGCTGCCTTTAAGTGCGGTCGGAAATATCGAGATCTATAAACCATCTGACGGAAAACAATAATTGTTAAATGTGAAAGTCTTCTTGTGCTATATTGGTGGGTTAAATAACACAACATGACGTCACATAAATGGGCCATCCCTGCGGCGAATCACCACATTGCATTGTTTGGTCTGAGCGTGCCATTTAACCTTGACAGCAATGGAATTACACTGGCCGGTGAGAGTTTGAATCCAACCTTGTTCTGGCATCACGTGAGAGTATTTAGGTTAACCTCACACAGACACACACCCTCACAGGCAAAAAAACACACGTCAGCAGTCGTCATCAGCATTGGGTAACTTGTCACCTCATGAGTCACTGTGACCTGGAACACACACACACACACACACACACACACACACACACACACACAGCGGATTTAAGTGAGCCCTGGGAGTCAGTGTGTGTCTGTGTGAGGGTGCCTGTGTGTGTGAGTGTGTATGAGTCTGTGGGGGGATTTAGGGCTTGTCTAAACAGTTGAGCAATCTGTTCTTCAGGGGCGACGATAGAGAAGCTTCTTTCACTCTGTTGTACTTGGTCTCTTACTACTTTTACTAACTTTCTCACTGTCTTTCTTCTTTCCTTTTCTGTCTTCTCAAACTAATCGGCCTATTTAAAATGTGTCTGTACATGGTGCACAATCATACATGGGGGATGGGGATTTTCAGCAACAGTTGGAGAGCCTGTCTAAATGTTGGGTTGATAGCTGCTGGTTTGTTTAGTTGCTGGTTTTACGCTTCTGGATTTATCTGATAGTATCTTTTCTACTGTATCACTTTTTTTACATTTAGCTGGAGCCTTACAGTGGCTCTCTGCAATGTTATTCTCTGACTGAGAGACACCCTACCAGTGTCCCAGCTCTCCTGTAGAGTAACAAGATTATTCTGATTTCCGTGTAGTGTTTTATTCTACCAAAGTGAGCTTAATGTTGACATGCTGCCTGATCTAATTGAAGGTGTTAAACTGCCCACTGCTGACACGTCTTCTCATTAACTATTGATGATCTTATATGAGAAGATATAGCATCCAAGATGTGTATACTGTATATTGTGCTCATATGGAATGGATCACATAGAGTCTGTATGTGCACTAGTCTATACTACAACCAACATTTCATATAGAAAAAAGTTATTTTCTGAAACTTTCCTGAAAAGAGTGTCTAGTACCCTTAAGGAGGGTAATTCATGAGTCAAAAGTTTTAGTGTTTGACACTTTCTGACCGACTGTGACAGTCTATTCTGTTCTCCGTCTTTAATTAGAAAGCTGGAGAGATTTGTCTGCCACATACAGTATTTCATAACACGTTCACTGTTTCAATACTGTTGTCAGTACTTGGGTATCCAATGTCACTACAAACTTTATTCATTAAAACATGACAACCATCTAACTACTCATCAGCCCTCTTCTTATTCATGTAAATGCTATCAGTAAGTAGTGTTAGTTGCATATGAAGAGACGGATCATGTGAATGTGCCACACACAAAAGTCACAGCCACGCTTTGCACAGGCAATCTAACTATTTACATTATAGAGTTTTCCAAAATAGTGTTGGCTTGTGGTTTCCTAAAACACGCTTTGAGGAAACCACAAGCACACACTGTTTGGTAAACCTCACACAGCAAATAAAAATATGGGAGCCTCACATTTGGGAGAATATAAAATTGTTCATTAATTCAACATATCGTTCTATTTTCTCTACAATCCTTGTTGGATTGTTAGTTCTCACATCTGTTTCATTCAATGTACTGTAGGTATCTTTATCTTAATGGTATTGTACATTTGGTAGAGAACACTTCTCTTGTACATGACACCTAACCTCATTCAATAACATTCCATATATCCATAGAAACATTCACATAGACAGCTGGAGGAGCACTTAACATTGTTTTGTTGTAAGGGGAACTATTTGAAGTTGTTTCTGGCTTTGCTGTTATGCCATATCATCACAACATCATATACTGTAGCTGGGAGCAAATGTTACTGGCTTGCACATTCACATCATTACCATATCACTCTATCAGTGCCATCAGCAATTCCTAATAGATCACACATCCTCAGACAGGAAATACATTCGGCTTTCCACAGTCTTGGCCGGTAGATTGAGAGCTTTGCCTTCTGGCTCAGCTCTCTTTTCGTCACAACGGTGCGATAAATTGATGTAATACCGCACCTGCTGTGCCGATTCTCCGACCAATCTCCCGCTCCATTGTCCCCTCACTCGCGAACAAGACCCCAAGGTACTTGAACTCCTTCACTTGGGGTAAGAGAGAAAGACAAAAGAATATCAAATAGCATAACAAATATATACACATCAATAAGTTTATATGTAGAGAAAGAAAAGATGAAAAGAATAAACAGAACAATAAAGAAAAGAATATGAAAGAAAAAAATAAAGTGAAGAAAATGAATAAACATATGAATATATGAGGCAGAGAATGGCTTTGCTGCTACATAAGTCACTCTCAGGAAAATGACAGGAAGCTAACAATCCCTGAGTAATGGCAGTGCCCATACAGATCATGCTTCCTCTACTGGCATGGCAGGCTTTAACCAGCCAGTAAAATATGGGGTCGGGGGGGACATAGCCCACAGTTAAAGGTGCCCTGTAAACATATAAAGTTTCTGTTTTTTGTGTGTGTTCTTGAGGTCTAACAAACATGGTGGTGAACACATTCCTTTCCTCATAAAACATTTGCAAAGCAGATTTCTCTTAAAAGTTTGTATTGTTTACATCCATGTTTAATGGCCGCTGCCTTCACTGCCTTTGTTGGTGGATTAGTGCATTTCTTTACTCAGTACAACATGAAAAACAGTCAAAACAACTCACACAATTGTAAGTAATCCTAAAAATATGGCAGTATCCCATTAAAATTGTTATGAAAACATCACAAAAAAATATTTCTATCAATTTAGAAATAAATTAACATTTATAACATTTTTAACATTGCAATTCAGAATTGTTTAAAATGTATGAATGCAACACAATACCTGTTTTTTACTTTTTGCCCTTTTTAAGCCACACTTTCCAGGCAGTATCAACAAATCACATGTTGAGATATAAATTTACTAATAATATCTTTTCCTTTTTTCTTATTTCCCTTTTAAGTCACACCTACTAATTTATAAAAATGTGTTTTTCAGATTTTCTCAATATGTAAAAGATTTTCTTTAAACATTTCTCAATAGTGCATCCATACTAGGTGGTATATCTGCCTGCCCTAGGCTGTATATCATTGTCCATGTTGTCCATATGATTGTCCATGTTTAGATTAGTGTCATCCTCATCAGGTAGCATATGATCCCCACGATACACTAACACATGAAAGATCTGTACAATGTCAAAGTTGACCTAGAGTCATTTAGCCCACAGTTGGCTTTGTGGCCGCGGACAAGACCAACATGTTGAACTAATTTCATAAAGGTGAAGGTGGCTCTTCTACACCTTGTACAGTAGAGTAGATTAATCATTCGAGTCACAGTAGTCATGTTTCCATCTAATTGTCAAACGAATTTTAAGTGAACTTTTAAATGTCGCAAAAAAGAAAATGCGAAAGCGTTTCCATTAACTGGTTTAGAGCGAATAAACTAGGCTACGCAAAGCATAGTTTTGTCACAAGTTGATGTTATGCATGGTTGTAGATTTCAAACTGGCTTGCTAAAGTTCTTTGGCTAAATGGAGAGAGGTAGCATTGTTGCAAGTTGGCCACCTGTGCAGAATACAGGGTTGTGAAAGAGACATTTGGTGTCAGCGAGACAACCGTTCACCGGTGTGTATACGTGGTGTGCAGGGCCATACGATTCAAGCTGTTGAACCAATTCGTCAATATACCTGACATGGCTGAGGCACAGGCTATAGCGCAACGCAACTCCACTACGCATCTTGTGCCACAGGTGTTTGGCGCACTGGATGGGACCTATATCCACATCCGATGGATACCGGGGCTAAAGTCGACCTGCTCCTTAAAGATGTGGGCCAGCAGCAGGATCACCGCAGCACGGAAGTCAACATCTATAAGACACAATATAATAAGTCTTTAAAGTGTCAAGAGGCTATAGTGCCCTTTGTGGACTTAATGAGAAATAACATTGGCAGTTGTCAGTGTAGCGCTGAGCTACATGATATGTATCAAACATTCAAATATAATTTAATACTTTCAATTGGGATTTTCAATAGAAAATTCTGCTATATTCTATTAAGAGCTTACTGCTAACTATAGTAGCTACATGGCTAACGGCAGTAAACAATGTCATCTGGGCTGCAAATGTTGTTAAATTCTCCCCAATTCCGGGTCGCATTACTGCTGAAACATGTTTGATTGGGTAGTATTTGGTTCAGAAGCATTTATCTGCGATTTTTGACAGTAGAAAGTGCTGCTTCGTTCCAAAACAATCTAACGTCAGCATACTGCTAACTATTAAGCAGCTACATGCTAACACAACATAGCTGTAATCTTGTCCAATGCTGGTAATTTCTCTCCAAATTCCAGTCACTTTACTCCTGGGACATGTCTGGTTGTGTAATATTTAGTTTAGAAGCCTTTATTGGTGATTTTTTACGGTGCAAAGTCTTGTTATATACTCCGTTGCAGTAGCTCCAGCTTCAACTAGTTAAATACAGAGTGGAGTTTCCAGGAAGCATGTTGGCCAATCAGAGCAGATTGAGGTTTTTCAAGAGTCTCGCCTGTCTCTCCTACAGAGCATCTCATACAGAGGGTGAATACAGGTGCAGCAGCCATGGACAGTATGAGAAAAATAAAGTGTTTTTTGACATTAAACCATGTAAACATGTTCTAGTACAAACAATGCTATATAATAGTTTCCCTTTAATATTTATTATCCTGTAGATCAACTGTTCTCGTTCTCTGCTGAGTCAACACACATGTAGGCAATAAAATGGCTAACTGACTTTTTAGCTAACAAACAACATGTTTTGTTGGAATAGCTACAGGCTAACTAACTTAATTTTGAGAAAGCAAATAATCAAACGTTTTCTTAAGGAATAGCTACAGGCTAACTAATCTTATACTGCATATGATGTGTACATGCCTCTCAATAGAGGACACATCCTCACCGCTTCCAGCAAACAGTTCAGCCTCACAATGTGAAAACATCTTTTCTCACCTGAACTAGAATTTTGCAAACACACAAAAATAGTCTCAATTACTGTTACAGACACTTCCTGCTACTTGAATCCTCTCACTCCTGACGCAGATCTGCAACAGGTTCTTGCAGCTTTGTAGATTGGTAACGTTACGTATCTTTAACATTAGTATTATCTAGACAATTACCAGTCTAGGATTTGCTAGCTAACTTCAGCCATTTTTTAACGGCATTAAAAATACAGGTTACCATGCATGACTAAAGGTATCATGGCTTTATCTTTATTACATTAGACCATCTCTGCTTTATGTTTTATCTAAAGTTTCTATTCTAATTGAGTTGAACTAAATGGCCTGCTTGCTGTAATAATGCTACAGCTTTGTTCATATAGGCCCCACGCCTTAGTGCTTAATGCTAGCTATCTTATCTTGGTGTGGGCCCTTCAAATATTGTGTAACATGCTGTATGTAACATTAGCAAATACAGTATATGTGTTTGAACTATGTGATCTATGTTTTATGTTGTTACTGTTGTTGTTTTTTACAATTTAGTTATAAGGTCTTTATATAATTTAATAATGTATTGGAGTGTGTGCATGTGTACACCCATTGACATGTTGCCTAGATAATCATAAATGTTGTTTCCAGGATAAATATTCAAAGTTAAGCTTGGGGAAGGCTCTGCAAGCTGTCGCAGCGTGTGGTCTTGCACCTCTGAATTGTTGTAACTGCGCCCACTGCGCGCTGCGCTTTCAGTTCAGTTGGGAAAGACTGGCGGGGCAGGTTTGCCTGTACAAACATCTGTGTTATTCTCCATGTATAGACCACAGAGAGTCAAACTCCCTTATGTGGTCAAAGAGAGATACCACACTGGGAAAAGAAGAAACATTTTGCTGGAGAGTGTGAAAAAACATGAGAGATTGTGTTGTCAAAGCTAAAAAACACTGGAAACAGTGTTACAGGCAGACAGTAATTTTGATTAAGAGATAAACGACGATGCTTATAATGGATGTGTTTTGCAGGATGGAAGGAAGACTCATGAATATTCATTAGGGAACTAATCCCTGAATGGCTAGTACTCGTTGCCTGCTCTGGTTGGGTTGGTTAGGTTTAGGCAAGAGGAGGGTTATGTTTAGGCAAGATGAGTGGGATTGGTTATGGTTAGGGTAAGGATGTCAGGGCGGGCCAATCAGGGATCAGTCTTCCCCTACCATCCTGCAAAAAAAAAACTTGCTGCCAGGCAGCCTGCTTTTCTTAACTTCCACTCTCTTCTTCTCTACTACTTCTTGCTTATTTACAGATTATTTTGTTTGTACGCCCTCTGGTGTTTCGGAGAATACTGCAACGACTAATGCGTTGAGCATAAACGTCTCCATGCATGCGCACCATCTACGAAGCTTAAGTTGAAAACATACTGACATGAACCCTTTCTCAGTTTGGAACTAATATATAACCTTATTTTGAATGACACATGCCAAGTTCAGACATGCAACACAAAAGGAAACATTTAAATATGCTCCATATGCTTTTCACAAAAGCCCATCCCTTTCCACTACAGATAATCTGAAACAGAATATGACATCATTAACACCATAGTTAAAAAATCCAAAATGAACGGGAAGTAACAACCTCTCTCAGCATATAACTATGCATCTATATTACCATTTTGAACTGAATCTTAATTCCTCACAACCTTATTCAATCAAGAATCAATAAATGGCTGGCTGACTCACATTGGTAAACTCACAAAATGTAAACATCATCATTTTAATTGCTCACCATTTTGGTAAATGACTAATAAAAACAGTTTATTAAACACATAGGAAATGGGTGCATTAGAAAACATAAAATAAAAACCCATTTGGAAGAATATTTCACAGCAAAAATGTTATTTATGTTGTTATATGGGTGTTACTTACACGTTTTCTAGCATTTGTCCAGGTATCTGCTAATTAGCTGGAATCTTTGATTTGACAAAATTTTTAGTGAATCCCAAAAAGAACCTAACTAGTAATATAACTTAACAGGTGATTCAGGCTGCAGGGCATATGAGCTGATGAGGTCATGAGCCACAGGTGTGCGCAGGTGAGGAACAAATAGTACTAACGAAACAACGTAACAACGAAAGGAGACGACACATTTATAGTTTCACAGTTCACTCATGAATTTACTATTTAAGACAAACTGCAATGTGCTAACAAAGTGTGACAGGATATGCCCCAAGACCATAGCCAGTTGTTTGACTTGAGGCAGGTGTGAAAATGTCTGCATATGTATTTTACTCCAATCCCCTGAGTCGACTGACGGTATCAATAGTCATGAGTGAAGTGGAATGTGGGCATACAGATCAGTTTGTTTTGTACTGTCAGTGTCTCTCACATCAACCATCAGACCAAAGTATGACAAACATACATATGTATCATGTGAATGGAGGAAATCATACATATTCATTCATAGGTTGGCATGATAGAGATGTCAGCATGCACATTCCTGCACTTCCAAATACAAACAAAACCACAACGCTTTCAATAGTTCATATTACCAGTTGACTTCCAATGAAAATTCACATGGATCACAGTAACAGATGTATAGGGCTGCTTCCACATTTAATACTCAGTTCATTTACTCATAGACGGGCTGGGGTTCAGGTTGTGGTTGTGGCTTGTGACGTCGGTGTGTGAAATGTGTGAAATGTTTATCTGATAAGCAGATGGCACCTTGTATGGCAGCCACATTCACCAGGGTATGAATATGTGTGCGTATGAATGTGTGTGTGAAGGATGCATGTACTGTGTAAAGCGCTTCGCAGATGTGTTTTTTGAATTTTTGCGCATTCATCAGCTTTTGGAAGACATGGCACATCTTTCATTTTCTTCAGTTATGGCCACAACAGCTAAAGCCCAATGTGTTTTACTTAAGTGTGTCGCTTGTGAGATCTTCTGGCTTTCCAAGAAATTTGGCCAGGAAAACTACTTGCGTGTTTTAGCAGTAAGGTCGAGACAGCTGAGGTAACTTTAAGGTTCCCTGATTAGTCCTAACTTCTCTTGGGACATGGAACGTATCTTGACCGTTCATATTCGGAGCTCATTCAGAGAATTAGACAGGGTGTAATATCATTACGAGGCGCTAAAGATCAGAGGTTTGCATTTAAGGGTTAAAGAAATCTCTATTAAAAATACCAATTATTTCCAAGCAATGATTGATATTAATAAGCCTGGTAAAGACATGGATAGATTGGCTGGCCTTTCTCCATTGTCCACAGCTTAACTTCATTGTCATCAGTCATTGTTCAAGCCTTTTTTTTTTTTTTTAAGTAACTGATCCAATAAAATGACTTAACATCTACAATAAGGCAATATTTAAGGGAAGCTATACTGATGACTTTCTCCTCAACTTCTTCAACTTTCTCCCCATTTGTGCTCTCCCTCTACACTCGCCTTTTTTTCTCTCTTTACCCCATTTCTTCCTCCCTCTGATTCTGTTTATTAGATCATTTTTCTGTTTCCTGTATTGGTTCATTAGTTAAAGCTTTTTGATTTATGGTGGGTGTCACCAACAAGCAAATCCTCACATCTGGACCTCCGCAGGACCTCTGTGTGCACACACATAAACATGAAACATTCTCAACTGCACACAAAACACAGAGTCTACAAGTTAACAAGTGCACAGCTGAATGCACATACACAGCATTAAAAGCACACAGATTCACTGATTTACTTGCAAATACAATCCACACACATACACACCAGAACCTTTCCAACATGCAGTACGCACATCTTCATTTATTGCCATGACAATGATCAAAAACATTCCCACCCTTTTATTCTCCGTAAAGCCCCTGAAGTCAGTGTTGTGTGGCGTCATGCAACAGACCCCAGCGTACAGACCCAAGACCTTGAACAACAATAACATACTGTAGGTGTTGCCACACTGTGCGCAGGTCGCTGGACAGTCATGATAAATTACCAGGTTTTTTGGGTGTTTATGCAGGATGTTACACTCCAAACCTTTGTAAAAGGATTTGCACCGATGTGAACAGTACAGTATATTTTTGTTTGCATTATGTACTATACCTATAATGGCCACGGTGGTCATAAATATTAAACTTGACAAAGAGTCTACAGCTAGGCTTACAGCTCTGTGAGGTTGTACTTCATCACCAAAGTGAAGGTCTGGCTAGTCCACACAGCATTCCGGAATGGGGAGAGAAACATGCCCTGGTTCATTGGCATGTCTTTAAACCAATCACAATCGTCATGGGAGGCGCTAAGCGCCGCACAGAGCCCCGGTGCCTCTACAAAATAGCCTTGGGTGGAACATGTTTACATTCAAAAGTTGTTTTAGTCGTGCAACAGAAAACTCTGATTGGACAAATAGTCTAGCTAGCTGTATGGATTTATCCTGCAGAGATCTGAGGAGCAGTTAACCATAGTCCTCATAAATCGGAGTTTAAAATTCCAACACAAAGAAAGCGGAAGGTGACGGATATCCAGCCGAAATAGAGGACATACGGCGGAATTTCTGGCTGCCAATGGAGCAATCCCAGAAGTGGAAGGTTGTGGATATAGACTACCAAAGTGATAACAATTCATTTCAAGGGGGACGTGAATGTCTTTACCAAATTTAATTCCATCAAAACGTTGTTAAGACATGCCACTCATAAACCACAAATGTCAACTGCGTGGTGGCACTAACTAATTTTTACAGCCTACTGGACAATTGTTGTCTTTGGGTTTGTAGACAGTGGTCAGTTATTTCAAGTTAAGAGTCTGTTTTGATTTAGTCAAGTCAAAAATCAACAGATTTGGGACTCAAGTTCAAGTCGTGAGTCCACACCACTGCTGTACAGTATTGAGGAAGAGCATCCTAATGGCGCCCTACCTAGCGGTGCGCAGAGAGCAAATCGCTTATCATGTGTAGGTGGTTTTATCCTTTCTTCCCCTAGCAGCTTTTTTGTCATCGGTCCATATGTCCAGGTTGAGAAATACAAATTCACCTGCTCACATTTCTCATCTAATTTTCACAAGTCATGTGGAGGCAGCACCTAGTCAGTGCCAAAACATGCAGCTCAGTTCAGTCTGTTGTAGGTGTTCAAAACACAGCTGACACTGGCGCTCCTCCACCTTACCACGCTCTGCTTTTTAATGCCTCTTTATCGCTTTTCTTTCTCCCTGTGTCTCTTTTCATTTTCTGTGTTTTCCTGATTGTTTGGACTCAGCCCTGCCATAACAAATACATAGTTGTCACGGTTACGTTTCCCAGGAAAACACAATAGAACATCAATTCTGAGAAGGAGGACAATCCCTGGGCTACAAATGTTACTTAACGTTATATGACTCTTAATAATAATACGTTTAAAAGATCTGCTTTTTTTATTGTATTGTAGTTTATTTTAGATTGGTGGGGAAGATGATTTAAAAAGTAATGGTTTTGTTACGTTAATCGTCTGTCAAGTGCCACAAAAATGTCTTTTTTCATGAGCAGAAAGTGATCAGGTCACCTACTTTCTGCTCCCTGACAGCACCTGACCACCGCTTACTCCTGGTAAATGTAAACGTAATGTCAAATGTATGATGTGTGTGTGTGTGTGTGTGTGTGTGTGTGTGTGTGTGTGTGTGTGTGTGTGTGTGTGTGTGTGTGTGTGTGAAGAAAAGAGCTGAAGGGTTATGGCAAGCAAAGGGAATTTATTTTACAATACATTTCTCACAGAACTCTCTACACGTGCTTGGTGCCTCTGGGCTTGAATATGTGTGTGCTGCGTGTGTGTGATCATGCTATGCTCAGTCCCTGAGCTCCCTCCCTGAGGTGTGGTAGGCGGAAGAGGTTAAAGGTGGTCTCATATTCTGGAGTCACTGGTCCTTCCCTGGAGATGAGAAAAACAAGTGAAGTGTTGGCCAGCTATGCCTAGCTTCCCTCCATGTATCTACTTGCAATGACAAATCCAGACAGCATGAGCTTAATGTGAATCTACAATGTTATTTTCACAGTCTCTACATTTTGACCTCACTAAACTATAGCTACTGTACAATGCTAAAACATTCTTTATTAACAGGCACTCACCGCCTTTTGGTGAAAATGTTTCAGTAAATTTTCAGGCAACTTTTTTCCACTCATCTATATGCCGCATTTTTCCCACAAGGAAATTAAAATAGACTGACTACAACTAGAATAGAAATGTTGAGCCCCCAATTCTTTTCTGAAGTTAGGATTTCCCACAGATTCATTATTTAAAGTGCCAAAACAGACTGCAATAACATATATACTCTAGCCTCATATTCTCACCATCACTTTACTTCCATATACTCAGGATCTGCTCAAGCCTAATTTGGTCATTAGAAGAAAACTCACCTCCTCAATTCTGTTGGGTATTACTCCCTGCTGGCGTTTTGGAGTAGTTTACATAACCTTGTGTCAAATTCCCCCTTCTGATTACAGCATTACGTAGCACCACTTCAGCCCAGTTTTTGTGTGATGAAGGTTAACTTCTCATGCCTCGAGTGTCAGCACACGTGCACGTGTGTATGGTTGTCAAAGTGCTGGTACGTATATATGTAGGTAGTGTCATGGCAGAGTAATTCCATATATATATGTTTGGCTCAGGAAGAGTGATGGGTCAATTTGGTAAAGTCTTTTGAAGCTTAATTTCTTGGACTATCACTGTGGTTTTAAAACTGGCATTAGGGTGGAAAGTTAAGTTTTTGCTTTTTTTCTATACGGTACATAGGGAAGCAACCTGATTTTACCACATCAAAGCCACAACATCATCATGGGTAAGTTAAGGGTTTAAGCAATGACACATGGGCAACAGTGTTCATTTTCTAATTATCTAGTCATTACCACTGTTGTTTTTTATCACTTATCACTAGATTTATTCACATTTCGTGTATTCATTGTGTCCAAAGCGACATACAAAACCCATCAAGAATAAGTTCCAAAAGCACATCAGGTACAGATAGAGCTGAGTATCATCAGCATAGTAATGGTATAAAGAATAACAAGTAAGCAGACTATAGGACTAAGGGAGGAAATGTATATAAATAGAAGGGGTCCAAGCACAGATTCTTGTAGTACATTAGTGGAAATAAAGTGACGCTTGGACTCTTTTCTCTGCCATGCCACTTTGAGCGATGCCCTGTGATGTAATACTCAAAGCAAAGTAGCACTCTACCCAAGATGCCTAGTTGGGATAGGGTTGACAGGAGGATTTGGTGATTCACCATGTCAAAGGCTGCTGACAGATACAGCAAGATGAGAACTGATAACTGGGCATCATTTCAATCTAGCTGTGTTTTCATTCAATTGTCAAGCGAAGTTTAAGCGAAAGTTTAAAATGTCACAAAAAAGAAATGTGAATTTGGCACATTTCCATCAACTGGTTTGGAGCCAATAAACTAGGCTACTGCATGGTCAGAAGATTGGCGCTATAGGCTACGCATGGCTGTAATCCACCAGTAAACAGAGTAGAAGAAGCAGAGGTTGCTAACCGGAAAGAAAACAAGTCGCCTTATCCATCCAACCCATCTACAAGAAAAAAATATAAGTAGATGTCTTCAGGAATTTGGTTTGATGTGCAAGTTTTAATTCTTTTTTCATATCAGCTAGCATTAGCCATGTTTCTTGCTGTCGGAGTCAAAGACATGTTATGGGAATATTCGGGAACACGGCAACAGCAGAAACAGCTGATCACTCATGTGAGTTCAATGTTTGTTACGTCAGAACTTATTCCGCAAAGGTGTTTTCCGTATCCCATTTAGCGCATCAACTCTGTTCCATACAACTTTTCTAATGCGATACTTCAAAATGTGCATAAAAATATGCCTATAGAAACTAACTATGCTACTAACCTAGTTACAGAATTTGTTCTAATTCTTCAAAGTACTAGAAAGAGTGTCAGTTACATTTGCTGTTGACTAATCAGTCAAAACCATTAATGCGATGTAATGGTTAAATGCAGTGGGGATAGTCAAAAAGAGATCCAATGAGGGGGTGAGAAAACGTATAGTCTGTAGTCCCCCACCCATGTTTTCCCAAGAGTTATTTTCCAGGACCCCTCTGTCTGAAGCTATCCAGGTTCAAAACACACACACACACACACACACACAGCCATGCTCAGATACAAACACATATACACTCACACACATAAGCACAAGAGTGCTAATGCATATCTCCAAGTTAACATACAGACATTTGGCCCTCTCGAGGATACTGTAAAAGCGCACATGCAACCTCTCTTAAGCCTGTAGAAATGATGTAAGTTAAAGTCCCAGTGTGTAACGTGTTTAGTTGTTCATTATCAAAATCTGTGTTGCCCATTCACAAACTTGTCCTTTTTCATGAATATTTACCACCACCATCAATTCCAAGTATTCCTTTTGGCTTGAAATTTTACATTTGCATTCGCATGAACTGGGGTAGACGCTCCATATTCATGCACCATCTTGAAATACGTTAGCTGGTAAGGGACATACAGGACATACTGCTCCGCCTTTCTCGCATTTTCGCTGTCACATGATAAACTCCAACCCAGTCTCACGGTAGTTCGTGAAATGGTGACATTATTTAATCTATTGATTTGTGTACACAGGTACGTTTTTCTCGTTTTTTTCGTGGTGGCCACGATCACAGCACGACTACGGTAGTGAGCAGTATGAAATGCCGAAAATCCGCGTAAGGAGGTTGGTTGGGGTGGTGGATGGGTCAAACAACACAGGACTTTCACCCCGGAGACGTGTGGCGTTTTGTTTCCCCGTTGTTGTGTTCCTAATCACAACCATCACGTTATTTTCGCGCATACCCCGCCGCCGTCTCCCAGCGTGTTAGGTGTCCTTTCCCCGTTCATTTTTTCCTAAACCCAACCTCCGCCGTCCCGTTGTTGTTGTCGCGTGTCCCCCAGAGACCGCGGATCGTGTCCCGGGGTGTGACGTTTGCTTCCCCTGTTCATCTTTCCCTAAACCCAACCTCCGTATAGATGGTTCCATTTTCGTGCTGGCCACCACGGAAAAAAAAACCAGAAAAACGTGTTGTTGTACACAACTCAATAGATTAAAAATAACGTGACAATTTCACGAACTGCCGTGAGACCGTGTTGTAAACTCACAGGTGCTGCTAATGGGTATCGTAGCTTCCCGGCCCCGGCATGAAGAAGGAAACATGGAGGACCACACATATTCAAAATCCAAATTTCAGGAACAGGAGTCTTCTTCTTCGCCCAGAAAAAGAAAAAGGATATTGAAAAGAGCAAGAGACCGGCGTCATGAAAAGAGTGAAGGCTACCGTAGCTGTAATACGTACTTTGAATTGCGTGGCTCGAGAGAGTTGATTGCAATATATGATCTCAACGCTAGATGGGAGAAATTCCTACACATTGGACCTTTTAAAGCACACACCAAATCCCCTCTCTGGTCAAACCTATAAAATGTGATATGGCCTTAACACACTCAGCTGAAGCTGTGTTAAACAGAGACAAAGAAGCTGTGTTTCCATTGGGGCTTAAATAAAGATTTTACTGCAGTTGTGGAACAGTTTGAATTATTAACCTATTTCAACACCAGGGTTAACACTTTGAGCTGCCCGATTGGCTCGTTCAGTTTTATTGGTACTCAATGCAAACAGAACACAAACTTAATTACAGACAATTGTTGAATGAGAGTTTGATAAATACTAAATTGTCTTTTCTTAATCCAGACTTTGACATGCTAAGAACAATGGTTGCAAGGAGGACAGTGGAAAATGAACTTGTGTGGTGTTAGGAGAAGGTTGACATCAGGTCCTGTATGTAATGGCTTTTGCTTCAAACATATCCTGGAAAGGCTGGTGAGCTCATGGAAAACCTTGATCTTTTACAAAGAGTCTGCAGATCCCAGCTGGTTTTCTGGCTTCCCTTTATAATGGTTGAATCACAGGATGGCAAGAAACTACTGAAAGGCTTTTGGGGGCAGCAGTAGCCAGATGTTTAGGAGAAGAGACATTTACGTGGAATATAGCCGGCTTAAATTCCAGGAAAGGCTGGACAAGGCAGAATGTTGGATGTGTCAAGCACAAGGTATTTTCTTCTCCCTCAACAACTCCTGCTAGAGCAACACATTCTCACTCCCATTGTGTCAAAAAGCTACGCTTGGTCAGGTGCCTTTGGCATTTGTTATTGAATCAAGAAGTCTCCTTTAGCATCATATTTAGACGCGCTTGGTTGAGACTCTTGGTGTCGCTTTTTGAGGCTGTGGGTCAGGACGTACGTTTAACTGACATGCGGCACAAGAACGCGACAGTTAACTTTAGGAAAAGATTGTGGGTGGGGTTACAAAACGTAGGTTTCATTGACACACGGGACAAGAATGGGGACACGAAAGAGACACAAACCCCTGTCTCTTGGGTGAAAGTCTGGTGTTGTTTGACCAATCCACCACCCCAACCAACCATGCTCTGTCACACTACTCTCTACTGCTCTTAACCTGTTAACATCCACGTATTACGTAACTTGCGTGAGTTCTGACATGTTACATAATAAGCATTTAAACACAAAAGTTCAATATGGACATTCTGTACATCGTTTGATTGGTAAACTTCTCCGCAATTCAATCATTCATTCAATTCAAAAGGATAACAAGGGTTTTTCAAAAGAATTAATCCAGGTTTTGAATATTGTCCTGTAGAGTTCATGCTAATTGTCTGCTAACTGTCTACTAACTTCATTTGCCGATCTCGTTCCGTCTGAAATCCCATGGGCCCACCACCTGTGGGAGGAACAGCTGTGGTCGGGTGCGCTGCCACATGGGTGGCAGTGAAGGTCAGGGGCCTCGACGGACCAGACCCGGGCAGCAGAGGCTGGCTCTGGGGACGTGGAATGTCACCTCTCTGTGGGGGAAGGAGCCGGAACTTGTGCGGGAGGTGGAGCGCTACCGGTTAGATCTGGTGGGGCTTACCTCTACGCACAGTCTTGGTTCTGGAACCATACTCCTGGATAGGGGTTGGACTCTTTTCTTCTCCGGAGTTGCCCAGGGTGTGAGGCGCCGGGCGGGTGTGGGGATACTCACAAGCCCCCGGCTAAGCGCCGCTACGTTGGAGTTTAACCCGGTGGACGAGAGGGTCGCTTCCCTACGCCTGCGGGTTGTGGGGGGGAAAACTCTGACTGTTGTTTGTGCATATGCACCAAACAAGAGTTCGGAGTATTCGGCCTTCTTGGAGACCTTGAGTGGAGTCCTGCATGGGGCTCCAGTCGGGGACTCCATAGTTGTGCTGGGGGACTTCAACGCGCACGTGGGTAATGATGGAGACACATGGAGAGGCTTGATTGGGAGGAACGGCCTCCCTGATCTAAACCAGAGTGGTTGTTTGTTGTTGGACTTCTGTGCTAGTCATGGATTGTCTATAACGAACACCATGTTCGAACATAGGGATGCTCATAAGTGTACTTGGTACCAGAGCACCCTAGGCCAAAGGTCAATGATCGATTTTATAATCGTTTCATCTGATCTGAGGCCATATGTTTTGGACACTCGGGTGAAGAGAGGGGCGGAGCTGTCAACCGATCACCATCTGGTGGTGAGTTGGGTCAGGGGGTGGGGGAAGACTCTGGACAGACCTGGTAAGCCCAAATGGGTAGTGCGGGTAAATTGGGAACGTCTGGAGGAGGCCCCTGTCCGACAGACTTTCAACTCACACCTCCGGCGGAGCTTTTCGTACATCCCTGTAGAGGCTGGGGGCATTAAACCCGAGTGGACAATGTTCAAAGTTTCCATTGCTGAAGCTGCGGTGAGGAGCTGTGGTCTTAGGGTCTTAGGTGCCTCAAGGGGCGGTAACCCACGAACACCGTGGTGGACACCGGTGGTCAGGGAAGCCGTCCGACTGAAGAAGGAGTCTTTCTGGGATATGTTATCCCAGATGACTCCGGAGGCAGTTGCAAGGTACCGAAGGGCCCGAAGGGCCCGAAGGGTTGCAGCCTCTGCCGTGAAAGAGGCAAAGCAGCGTGTGTGGGAGAAGTTCGGAGAAGACATGGAGAAGGACTTTCGGTCGGCACCAAGGTACTTCTGGAAAACCGTTCGCCACCTCAGGAGGGGGAAGCGGAGAACCATCCAAGCTGTGTACAGTAAGGATCGGACGCTGTTGACCTCAACTGAGGAGGTAATAGGGCGGTGGAAGGAGCACTTTGAGGAACTCCTAAATCCGACTAATACGCCCTCTATGGTAGAGGCAGAGCTGGAGGATGAGGGGGGATTGGCATCAATTTCCCTGGTGGAGGTTGCTGAGGTAGTTAAACAACTCCACAGTGGCAAAGCCCCAGGAATTGATGAGATCCGTCCAGAAGTGCTTAAAGCTCTGGGTGTGGAGGGGTTGTCTTGGTTGACACGCCTCTTCAACATTGCGTGGAAGTCTGGGACGGTGCCTAAGGAGTGGCAGACCGGGGTGGTGGTTCCCCTTTTTAAAAAGGGGGACCAGAGGGTGTGTGCCAATTACAGGGGTATCACACTTCTCAGCCTCCCCGGTAAAGTCTACTCCAAGGTGCTGGAAAGGAGTGTTCGTTCGATAGTCGAATCTCAGGTTGAAGGGGAACAATGCGGATTCCGTCCTGGTCGTGGAACAACGGACCAGATCTTTACTCTCGCAAGGATCCTGGAGGGAGCCTGGGAGTATGCCCAACCAGTCTACATGTGTTTTGTGGATCTGGAGAAGGCGTATGACCGGGTGCCCCGGGAGATACTGTGGGAGGTGCTGCGGGAGTACGGGGTGAGGGGGTCCCTTCTCAGGGCCATCCAATCTCTGTACGACCAAAGCGAGAGCTGTGTCCGGGTTCTCGGCAGTAAGTCGGACTCGTTTCAGGTGAGAGTTGGCCTCTGCAGTTCGGTGGGCTGGGGATCTCATCGCTGCTTTTTGGCCATGGTTCTCAGCAGGAAACGGATGGAGTGCCTTCTCCAGGTAGGGAATGAGTCCTTACCCCAAGTGAAGGAGTTCAAGTACCTTGGGGTCTTGTTCGCGAGTGAGGGGACAATGGAGCGGGAGATTGGTCTGAGAATCGGCACAGCAGGTGCGGTATTACATTCAATTTATCGCACCGAAAAGAGAGCTGAGCCAGAAGGCAAAGCTCTCAATCTACCGGTCAGTTTTTGTTCCTACAGTTTGGGGTCCCCTGCTGGAGCTGCTACCCCCGCGACCCGACCACGGATAAGCGGATGAAGATGGATGGATGGATGGATGGATGGATGGTTCCGTCTGAAATAATACAGTATATTTCTCCTTGCCCTGCACCATGTTACTGGGTATGTTTGTTTTCTTCAGGTTGCTGCCTACACAATGAAACTATCCCCACCTTTTTCTGTTTAGTTTTCACCAGTCCCCGATGTCCAGCAAGCGCAAGTCACATTTGAAGTCACATTTCTGGCCACTGGCAATTTTAAGACCAATATTTACTCTCTTTTGGTCTTCACCAACTCTTGAGAGAAATATCTAGCTCTTTAGTTGCAAAATCCTTTACTGTGTTCACCAGTTTTTGCTGTCTGTCTGTCAGCTGTTTTGGTGCTAGGTATACATTGGATTTTGAGTGTTGAGTAACCCAAAACAATAATCTCTGGCGCTGACTTGGGTGATAATTCTTTGTTGGTTTGTATATATGAGTTACACCTTTCAAAGTACACATACAGTAGTAATTTGACCCATTTTTAATACAAACATATTTATTAGTGCAACTTTAACTTAAATAGACAGGGGGCAGGGCTTTCATATAATTCCTCAGAGCTTTCAGAAAGTAATTGTGATAAGCTTGTGATCACTGTTTTATCAATTTGCACTAAAAAGTCAAAAGGCCGGTTGTTTAGCGTCAGTATCAGCCATGATGAATCATCATTTGATGAACTCTTCTTCAGAGAGGCCATTGTAAATATTACTGTCAAAAAGAGAATAATTCTCTGTGGTATAGCTTCTCCTTTGCTTGTGAGGTCAAAAAGCTCCTCTTCAGATTTATAAATGAAGAAGTCTGCTGTTTTAGACAAATGGAGGAGAAGTGTTTACTGAGATCTTATCATTTATCATTTGAGCTTTGATGTGTGTTTTGGTAGTTTTGAAGACAAATTGAGTGTTTACTGCTCATCACAATTTGGGGCCCTGACCCACCGACATAGAGGAGATGAGAATAAGAAGAGATGGATAAGAAGAGACTTAATGAGATACTTGTATGAAAAAATTTTAAAAGCAAAGCTGGCAGTGATTTAAACAATTAATAGTCTATCACATCTAACTAATGTTCTGTAGAAGTACAGTAGCACCAAAGAGCATTTTTATCCCTGTTGTTCTGCTTGCTTGTGTGTGTTTGTGTGTTAAAAGTAAAAAAAAACGTAACACATTTTTTAAATACTGAATTTCAGTTTTTCATAGAAGTGTGGATCTAGGTGCAAATCAAGAGGATTTAGCAGGAGACCTATTATGCTTTTCCGTATTTTCTGTCAAATGTATAATGTTACGATGTTGGATGTTCATATTAAACGTGGCCAAAGCTTCAAATAATGAGGTCAACATATGTACCTCAAATTTCACGCTTTTCTGAAGGCTTTATTTTATTTACATTTTTTTATAAACTGTCGGCCTGGAATTACGTGATAATGGGCCGGTTTTCCATATATGGTCATCTGCTCCAGGCACACTACTGCAGTGTTTACATTGCATGCACTGCCACATGTAGCTACATGCTAACATTAGAGAAACCTGTAATCTTGGTTGCAGTGTGTGTTAATTTCTTCCCAATTTCGGATCCCATTCCTGCTGGAACATGTCCAGTTGTGTAGCATTTTGTTTAGAAGCCTTTATTGGTGAGTTTTCCTGCTATAAAGTCCTCAATATACTCCGTTGCAGTCAGTGTCCGGCTGCATCTAATGTTGCCATCTCTTTTTTACTAAAAGTAGCCATCACTGGCCCCAAATGTCGCTAAGTCACCAGATTATGTCATACACTTATTTGCATATTGGTGAATTACACCATACATTATAACAATAATAATAACAACAATAACATAATTTGCATAGAGCTTAGGGGCTGTGATTACTCTAAGCCGCAAGCAAGGAAGGAAATAAATAAAATATAATATCCTGCTTTTCTTGTGATGGTCTGAAGTCGCTAAATTTGTCACCAGTTGCTTTTTAGAAATAAGATCGCTAAGAGGGTTTGAAAAGCTGCTAAATCTAGTGAGAAAGTCACCAAGTAGGCAACAATAGCTGCAGCAGACTGCACAGAGACAGTGAGAGCAGAGACTCCGGAGATTAAACCTGTTTCAGTCGTGACTCACTCGGATCTTTCACCCGACTCTTTAAATTAACTCAGATCAGTTGAGTCCTACTACAGCGCCACACACAAACCTCTTGCAACATTAGCAACTACTAGTCCTAGCCATCTTAGCTGCCAAAAGCTTAATAACTTACAATTTCGTCGGCAACCACAACTCCACAAGTTAACTCAAGCGACTGAGTGAGCAGAGAGACAGTCCGAGACAGGATATAGGAACTTCCCGACCCTCAGACTCAGAGCCGGAAACACTGCAAGCTCGCAAACGATGGGACTCACTCGAGAAGTCATGAGTCATTGTCACGATTGACGACTGGAGAAGAGGCTTTTCAAGTTCACCATTTGTGTCTTTATTAACTGTTATGACTGTGGTCATATTGTTTCTTTGGTCTGCTGTGTGTGTGCAGTGTGTGCCCTGTGTTTTTTTCTGTTGTGTTCAATTTCACATGCAGATAGGTGTGTGTGCCATAGCCGTAAGAGGATTGGTGGAGAGGTTTCAGGCCCGAATCTGTGATTGGCTGCAGGTGGGGAAAACACACAGATATAAGGAGCCAAGATGGTGGCCATCGGTGGGCAGCAGGCATTCCTCGCCCTCCTCGTCTCCCAACTGGCCACACTTTTGCTTTGTGCAACTTTGGTTTAGATTAGATATTGTTTCTGTTTTGTTTGGTAAGGGTGGACCGCCAGGTGTGTTAATCTTGTTTTCTCCTGTTTTGTTAGTTAGGGAGGTAAGTCTTTTGTCATTTGTTTTGCCCTTTTATGTGTTAGGTTAGTTTCTTATCGCCCAGTTAGAATTGTTTTGTTTGTTATTTAGGTGGTAGTCACCCTGAGGCTTAATATATCTATATTTTATGTATATATATTATCTTTCAAATACTTGTTTGTGGCTATTTCGGAGATGGGGAAGATGGGGCCTTTTCATGTTGCGTCCTAGGCACCCCTAGACTGGGGTGTAACATTAACAAAAATGACACCAAAATATACTCAAACCAAAATACAAAAAAAAAAACAATATTAAACTGAGGTGAAATAACAGCAAACAAAATGGCTACACCACAGCAACCTGCCAACCCTTCTTTCTTCTCCTGATGCCCTTTTAACTCAGTCAATTGGAACCTACCACCTGCACAGGTGATTATAGGGTGAGCTAACCTGAGCAAGCAACAGTAACACTTAAGTTTCTTAAAACATCATTACAATTGGATAGATCAGTTACTGCCAACATTACTATTTATACATATATTTATACATATATGTGCACCCTTGTACACTCTTGTAAAAGAGATTTGTAATCTCAAGAAGTTTTTTATCCTGGTTAAATAAAGGTTTGAATGAATATGTGCACTCACGACAATAGACACACCAAATATTATAAACATGTAATTTACTACAGCACTATCTTACCTATTGTTCTTCACTTTAGGATTGCCCAGCCCCTCCCTAGAACAGACCTAATGAGGCAAACCTGAATCCACTTTCCCTGATGAAGCTGGGGAGCAGCTGAGCTACCACCCCACATCACAGGCAGAACCATAGCAAACACTATTAACCCATAAAACCTGCTGAACAGGCTTATGTCAAATAATAAAGTAACAAACTAAAACAATAACCTACAACATTACAGTGAAATTAAGAATTAAACAGACACAAAACAGTATTCATTTTTGGGAACAGGTCCTAGTGAAAATGGAGAAAGGTAGCCTTTTCACAGTCATCATGACTCATGAGTTCTTGCGTGAGTCAGTCAATCGCGCGAATCAGCCGGCTACGTTGTCATGAGTGGATCTGTAGCAGACGAGCGAGTGAAGTCTCTGCTTGAGTCAGGGTGAAAAGCAAATCCACATCAAAAGCCATTCTTTCACTTCTGAAATACCATACAATGTTCTGCACGTAGCCTAGGCCTACTGTAGGTTTTGGTATATAAATGTAGTGTGTTAAAATGAAATTAGGTCGAGCAGACAGTCCGAAACATTGCAACTACGTTAGTGGTTAGAGACAATGGGCTAGGGGCTAGTTTCCTTGGCGATTTAGCAATACTGACTCAAGTGACTCACACAACCCAGATCAGTTTAGTGAGTGACTCAGAATAACCTGAATCCTTAAAAGGAATCGAGTTTGTCAGGCCTACCAGAGATCGGAAACACTTTTTCAAGAGGGGAGCTTAAAGAGACAGGCGCTCCAACAGAGGGGTCTCATCGGAGGGTGAATACCAAGGGGGTAAGCTTCTCCTCGGAACGCGTAGCTCCTATGGCGCCATTTTGATGCTACCAAGCCATCACCTCCGGTTAGCATCCCATTGACTGCCATTCATTTTGGCGCCACTTTGACAGCGAATAACTTTACATCTGAAGCATTTAAAGACTCTATTTGTCCATTGTTTATTTCTAAAGAAACACGACAATGTATAAAAGGCTCCATTACCTTGTATCTCACATTATGGCTCCGTAGCAGACGTTTTTGTAAAAATAGGCTAACGATTGTGTCATAATCACGCGACTTACTGTCGCATAGCAGAGGAATTACCGTATAGTACAGGAGAAGCTTGCAGGCAGTTTTGACTCACATTAGCTGTTTAAGTTTATTTACTAATGTTAACTAGCATTTTAGTTAGCAATAATTAGCATGTGTCCATGTTATCTCCTTACATATACCTACGCTGTCCGTCTCTGCAAGATTGGGAATGATTGAGATTTCTCTTGGCACAGCTACCAGAAGACTTATAACTTTCAGACAGGTTGCTCACGTCACATCTACGTCTTCAAGCTCAGTTGGAGGCTTCGCAGTAACGCTCAGCGCTCACCGGAAAAGTGCTTCTAATATCCTTCACTGGTCTCAATCCAGAGCAACGGGATCTGTTGGTCCATTTTATATATGTCAATGGTGAATACAGGTGCAGCAGCCATTGCACTTACTCATATAGAAAATCTGGCATGCGTGTGTGTATGTGGAGATGTGTTTGTAAAAGTTCATGTACATACAGTATTTGTCTTTTAACTGTATTTGTGAGGTCCAGATATTCTCAGTAGGACAATTCAAATACTATGTTTAACGGCTTCTCTCAGTCCTTTGGGGTTAGTGTTAGGATTAACCTTGAGTTAGAGTATGTATGTGTTTCTGTCTGTGGCTGTGTGTGAGTTTTCACTACTATAAACCCTGGTAGGATGCTCGCTCCTCAAACTATAAAGGCTCTTCATCAAACAAGCGCTTGTGCTTTAGCTTAAAGCTATCAACATCTACTAGATGTGGCTCCTGCTGCTGCTCTAACATGTGAAACGCTTTTGAAAGTTCATTCCTTAAAGCCTGTTGCTTTGAGAATAAAAGCATGCTCAGGTCACACAGACAAACCTTCTAACTACTACACTAAGGTAAAATAACACCTTAATAACACCCGGGGTAGAGTTTAACACGTGAAATACTTCAGGTTCACAAACACATTTTTAGCTCAGAGAATGCTAACAAAATATTTTGGTTTAGGTAAGGGACAGAGCTTCAGCCAGACCTCTGTTACAACACTGTACTGTCTGTTGCTCTGTCAGCAGCACAATCCTTTAGATGCTCTTGCTCAGTTATTCTTTTGTGTAAAGCACACACTCACAGGAGTGAGCCACTGACCTGTTTCACGTGGAGGGTGAACAGTAACAGGGCATGTTGTGTGTCTGGATGGATGATCACGTGGCTGGATGCTTGGTAGACTGTCTGTCCTCTTCTGACGCTCACTCTCTCTCTCTTTCTCTTTCTCTCTCTCTCAATCTGTCTTTCTGGCTCTCTCATAGTACATTTACCCAGAGGGATGATTCTGGGGAGGAATCTTTGGAGAGAGAGAGAGATATATAGCTGTATTCTAAGTGATACCTCACCTTTTAAAATCGTCTTGGTCCAAATTGGTAAAAGCAGCGAGCCACCGTAACATATCCGAGGCAAAATGTCAAAAAAGGTAACGGACAGCTTTTGCCGCCAAGATCCCAGTAAAAAAAGATCAGTAAAAATGTTCTTGACACTGTGGTTCTATCGAAATAGTCCCAACTCAGGGCATTTACCTTATTTAAATCAAATTAATAAGTGTGTTCTTCTAGATTTTTGATCAACTATGAAACAATTTAAAACTCCATAAAAAAAACTGTAATTTCATGATTTTTGTTGCTTGTCCACCAAGAATAACTCATTTATATTCAAGGTCAAAGGCTCAGCCTGATGTTCTCATTAGCCTGCGGGATGGAGAAATCAAAAGGATGAGTCATGAGAGACTCATTAGCGATGTTTAGTCTGAAGTGAGGGAAGACATGACTGGGTCAAACCGTCTGCTCAGATAACAGTCAAATGATAAGAAGCCACACCTTGACGTGTGTCTCAGACAACTAAATCTCCAACATGGGCAGCAGGCCTGTGTCTCCTCCAGGTCCCGGCCCGAGCGCCTGGTGGTCAAAACTTGACCCACAGAAGGCACCTCCCTGTGTCTTTACCACTGGATGGAATATCATAAAAGATCTAGTGTAAAAATCTAGCAGCTTGTACAATTCAGCTTCTCTATATAAAGAAAAAGTAGGCACATAACAGACACATTAGCCATAACATTGTGGAATGTAATGGAACATAGGACATTGTTAAATGGCTTACAGAACTACCATGTAGATGGTAGTGTACCAAAAACAGAGCCGCAGTCGAGTAGTCCTTTTTCCCATGGCCTGACGAAGACCAACTGGCGTGGTTTGTTCATGTCGACATTGCCAAATAAACCCTCTACCTTTTGGTGTTTTTAGCGTACCTTGAATACTCACATACAATACAAAGGACACAATGAGCTGCTCTCTCTTCTCTCTTTCACTTGTTTCCTTTTGTGTCCATTATAGTCCCAGAAATGCTTGTTACTAACCTAGCTCTGGGGAGTTTACTCCCCGGAGTCCTTATGTTTCTTCTCCACCCAGAATATCGCCTTGGAATAGGGTGGCAAAAAGACCTGGGTCTTGGGTGCAGCTGTCGCTATGGACGTACTACACCAAGCTACTCTCTGCGATTCCCTGCAGTGTCCGGCTGCATCCTGCTGCGTCCTGCTGCGTCCACCCATGCTCTGCTGTGCCACACTACACCCCATAACGCCCTGCTGTGCCCTACTATGACATGAACTACTACGACTACCATTGTGGTCACTGTTCCACTATCTTTATTATGACTATTATTGCCACTGTTCATCACACCCCCAACCGGTGCCGCCAGACACCGCCTACCAAGAGTCTGGGTCTGCCGAGGTTTCTTCCTAAAAGGGAGTTTTTCCTCGCCACTGTCGCAATAGCTACTGCTAATGCTTGCTCTTGAGGCAATCACTGTAATAGTTGGGGCTTTGTAAATTACAGAGTGTGGTCTAGACCTACTCTATCTGTAAAGTGTCTCGAGATAACTCTTGTTGTGATTTGATACTATAAATAAATTGAATTGAATTGAAATTTGCACAAACTTCAATATAAATAAAGTCCATGGCAAAGCATATAAACAATATGATGACAGTGTATATTTCACACCTGTGTATGTGTGTGTATGGTAAAGCCATTTAACAGACTCCTTTTTTTCCACTAAATGGGCCACGGTATGATGCAATATTCCCTTGGTAGTGAAGTAATTTTTTTAGTCAAATATTCACGTTTATCATTGGCTGATTCAACACTGAGACCAGAGTGACAGGCCAAATAGGAATATAGTGTTTCTTAGAGGCAAATTCAGGCAATTGTATCTGCGACCAGTACACTTTTCAGTTTTCCCTTTTCGACAGTTGTGTTCTTTAAAGGGGTGATAGAATGCAAAACCAAGTTTACCTTATCATAGTTGAATTACGACAGTTTGGTGGGTAAAATAGGCATGCATAGAACCTCAGAGTCCCATTGACACCCCTTTCCTATGCAAATCTCACAATTTGAAACTGCTGCTGAAAACGGGTGAATCTCAACAAAGCTAATTAGTTGACATCAACTCGGTGGCTGTACCTTATTTGGCTCTAGTCTGTACCTTTGTCACGCCCCAACACTTACATACAAACCACTGATCTGAGGCCAGCTGGTCTTCTGAATCTAGGTCGCGCAGATCTCAGAAATTGTATACATTGTTGTGTGTGTGTGTGTGTGTGTGTGTGTGTGTGTGTGTGTGTGTGTGCGCGTGCGCGCTCCAACCAACCAATCAGTGCGCAGCTCATCTAAATATTCATGAGCAGACCATATAAGGGCGAAATCCTCTCTTTTCATCCAGGGCTTTTTCACAGGGTTGCATTAGGGCCCATAGAACAGCACCCGGGCCATTTTCAGCCCAACCAATGTTACATACCCTATTAGGAGACCTTAAGGAACAGTGTGAAATACCCTATATAATCATTATATCACCCCTTTTAAAGTGAATAATGCATGATTGTTCAGGGTCATGAACAATTTTGATTCTGTGGAGTCATTATATACTTGTGATTCTGTGGACTCATTATATACAGTGTCCGTATGGCGTCCACTCTGTGGCCCTTATCACAGCCAAACTGAGTGAAACCATAAGGTGACCTCATGTTACTTTAAGATGTAGCCCGGTGGTTTACATCCAAACTTCCTGTCTTCTCGGCAGTGAATGCAACTCAGAGACCTGTGTGTGTGCGTGGGGACAGCCATGTGAAAATTACATTTCCGGCTTTCAAGACTTAGCATTTAAATCATTTGCCTGCCAAAGAACGTGTATGTATGTATGTATGCAGTGTTCGAACTATACCGTGGCCTTTGGGGGAGCCCACGGTTTTTTTTTACCGGTGGGGGGGGTGCGCTTGCGACTTACAATGACTTACAAAGATACGTAACAGCTACAAGTGTATGCACTATACAGGATTTACCCTATTATACTTTATCGACAGGAATTGATAGGTCAAATTGCAAACAGCCAGCCACAAATAGTCTATAAACAAAGCATCAGGCTGTCTTTGAGATGAACAACGGTTAAAGTTACTCAGGCTACCGAAGAATACCATAATTCCTCCGTTCAGTTAGACCTAAGCAACGTACCCCAAGCTTCCATCCTTAACAAACAGCCATGTATATCGGCTCTTCCAGTCTCGCCACTGCTGGCTGTTCCAATTTAACGGGAGAGAGGAGCAAGAGGGGTTAGGATCGTGACTGGCCTATAACGAGCTGTTACCACCACCATCTTCAGCCAGAGAAGACATTATTTCTTCAGCTTCTTCTTGCGTTGTCATCCCGGCGGGAGGTGTGTTACCAGGGCTTGCAGCAGGTGAATCGGTTGTGCTATTAACATCGCAACACAATTTCTTAGTAAAACCAAAATTAATTAAACTGCCTTGTTTTCTTTTTGCCATAGCTATATGATGCTAACTGCAGAATGGTTTTGAAGGACTTTGCGCTCCGATTAATGGCCTCCAACTTTTATATTTCTTCTACGAATCTTTGAGTTAACATGTACTAAACATGAGTTGAATTTGCACCGCAGCGCCGCCACGCCTTGATGACACACAAAATGACACATTGTCAATATTTTTAGAGACCCCCCAAAATTTCACAAATCACGTTTTCATGGGGGGCCATGTCTTATTAAGGGGAGCCGAGCTCCCCCTAGCTCCTCCATAGTTTGCACCATGTATGTATGTATGTATGTATGTATGTATGTAGGTCAATTGACAGAGGATTTATGAGTTATGACATGTGGATTAGACACTGATAAAGATAAAGAACAAGGCATAGAGAGAGAGGAGGGCCAGATCATATGCACAAAGGACATAAGGATTAGATTCCACTCTCCAATGTATTCATTGTTTGGTTTTGCTAAACAGTGAAATTACTTCCACACTGCTACCCTCTACTTTCCTCTTTGCAGGGATGCTCCCCAAGAGTGAGCACATCAGTTATTAATTTAAGGAGAGGTTTACTGAGAGCAACAGTTAAGGTTTAGAGTCAGGATTAAGGCCAGTTTAAGGTCATGATTAACCTATAAAAATACTAGCGCTGGCTTGGGTTGCTGCTTGAGGTTGCGTACATCCAGATTGGAGACTTCCCCACCTCATAATTTATGTCCAATGCCAATGTTTGGTGTCAATGCAGAAAGTAGCATGCCCTTTATGTTGCTAGCAGAAAGTGTGGAGTTTGAGCTGGTGGATAGGCATGCAACACGTCTAACTTGACTCATGGGTAGCTCACATCTGGTCACAGAAATGCAAGTTACGTTCTCCTTTATTTACCCATATCCACAATTTCTTTACAACCATAACCAACTGTTTTTGTTCCCTAACCTTAGCTATATGGAGTTGTCATGCACAGATACTGTAGAAAGCGAGAAATCCTAGAAACATTAGCACTGAATGTAAAAAAACATTGTAACTGAACATAATCTTGGGTTTCACAGAATCGTCTAATATCAACATTCTTGTCTGCCGATAGAGTTGATGAGCCATGTAACAATAACCTAGGAAGGTTAGAAGAGGCTAGAAGATTTAAAAAAAAATACATTAAGTGTATTTTACACTGGGTAGTTAAAAAATCTGTGGAAATAAGAGATGGTATACGAACATCTGCTAAACCAAACCAAGAGATGAGAGATATAACAATGGCATGTAAAGAAAGGACATGAAAAACAAGAGTAAAGAATAAGTTTTCTTTCAAAGCACAGATACTGTAGAAAGCGAGAAATCCTAGAAACATTAGTGTGTGTGTGTGTGTGTGTGTGTGTGTGTGTGTGTGTGTGTGTGTGTGTGTGTGTGTGCGTGTGTGTGTGTGCGCGCGTGTGCGTGCGTGCGTGGATAGTAGCATACAATGCAGAAGCAGAAAGTTACTTTGAAGTCCCTGTCTAACCTGGCAGATCCCACAATGTGGTTCCCATCAGTAACAAATGGGACTCTGCAGTGGGGGCAGAGAGCAAGCGCAGTGGGAACAGAGGTAGCTACAATAACAGTCAGTCACAGGCTTTGCCTCTGTGACCAACATTTATATTACTATATAGGTAAAGCAAATAGAAAGGAAGCTAAAGAAGAGAGAGCAAAGAGGGATTAAAAGACGAAAAAAAAGAGTCCACTTCCTGGAGGGTATGGAGAGCGTATCCAGTGGCTGGAAATGATTAAATTGATTTAGAATTTTATAATATTGTTTTTTTTTACTCTGAGAAAAGTCTGGGAGAAGCAGTGTCAGCACTGTTCAGACTATTAGTCTTGGTCAGCCCTGATCCACTGGCACACATTGTATCACTGTGAATGTGATCCAATAAAGAAAATGTATGTAAACTATTTTCAGTACGCAGACATGGCTTTGCTGTGGCCTGAGGCAGTTGCAGAAATTCCTGCTCCATTCTATTGTCACTTCTTCAGAGGATAAAACGCATTTTGTGGTATAAAATCTCAGAAACTACTCTGCAACATATGTCTCCTGAGAATGTATATATATATATATATATATATATATATATATATATATATATATATATATATATATATATATAAGGGTGTCACAATTTCAATTTGAAATCGAAATCGACTGAAATTAAGTCACAATCTCAAATTTTAAATAAAAAATTGGAATAGTCGATGCTGACAGATCCCGTTGCTCTGGACAGAGACCAGTGAAGGATATTAGAAGCACTTTTCTGGAGATGGCTGAGCGTTACTGCGCAGCCTCCAACTGAGCTCGAAGACATAAATGTGACGTGAGCAACCTGTCTGAAAGTTATAAGTCTTCTGGTAGCTGTGCCAAGAGAAATCTCAATCATTCCCAATCTTGCAGAGACGGAGAGCGTAGGTATATGTAAGGAGATAACATAGGCACAGGCTAATTATTGCTAACTAAAATGCTAGTTAACGTTAGTAATTAAACTTAAACAGCTAATGTAAGTCGAAACTGCCTGCGAGCTTCTCCTGTACTATAGGGTAATTCCTCTACTATGCGACAGTAAGTTGAGTGGTTATGACACAATCGTTAGCCTATTTTTACAAAAACATCTGCTACGGAGCCATAATGTGAGATACAAGGTAATGGTAACTACAGCTACTATTTCTAGTCACTGATCCATTATCTTTATTGTGACTATTATTGCCACTGTTCATCACACCCCCAACCGGCACCGTCAGACACTGGTCACCAGCCTGGTCACACACTGCTGTGGGATGGCATCCCATTCTTCAACCAGCAGTCCTGACCTCAACCCCATTAAACACTTCAGCTTGGGCGTGCTGTTCGTGCCAGAGTGACCAACACAACCACGTTGGCTGACTTGCGACAAATGCTGGTTGAAGAATGGGATGCCATCCTACAGCAGTGTGTGACCAGGCTGGTGACCAGCATGAGGAGGAGGTGCCAGGCTGTTGTGGCTGTGTATGGTTCTTCCACATGCTACTGAGGCTCCTGTTTGTGAAATAAATAAATTGTTAAATTGTCAATATGTCTGTTTCTTCAAACTTCAATCATCCAATCCACCAAACGAGTCAATGGCAGAATAAGCTGTTTGGCATTGGCAGAGAAGATTTGGCAAATTTTTCATGGGCGCAACTCACGCTGCTGCTCATCCCACAAATGCATGTTCCTTACAAATGGGGCACCATTTGAAAGGGAACCAAACAGGCTTTCCAACGGTATAAGATTTATTGTCAAAAAGCATTGTTACCACAGAGAAATAATCTACCAAACACAAATTTCCTTAGTTTACATATCAAAAAAACACTAACTGTGCTCCAAGCTTTACAAGAGTTTACAAGGAGTTAAGTTACTTATGAGCATCACCAACCTGAGTTGAACCTGCAGATTTTTTGTTTTGCCACTGTGATGCATTAAGCATGTGTGAGAGAGTGCGAGTGGAAATTAAATGGCATACCCTGCCAACACCTGAAATGACATTGCAGAGTTTATGGACATTTGTCAGAGTGACAAAGGGAACAGTGTGACTAATACAAATAAGGTGTTAGTGACAGACTCTTTAAAGCAGGATGCTAGTATTGTTTCCTTTATAGCAGCTCACCCTGACGATTCACTCTCCTCCATCACTACAAAATACATGTGTGCCTTTGCATGTGCACATGCCTTTAAATTCATCAAGAGCAGCAGGGGAAAAGAGGAGGGCGGTCAGCCCTTGTTTTGTGTGTGTGTGTGTGTGTGTGTGTGTGTGTGTGTGTGTGTGTGTGTGTGTGTGTGTGTGTGTGTGTGTGTGTGTGTGTGTGTGTGTGTGTGTGTGTGTGTGTGTGTGTGTGTGTGTGTGTGTGTGTGTGTGTTGTGAAAACCAGAGAATAGCACATAATTACTGCATCTGCCTTTGATTTGCACAAGGGCATTTGTGTGTATTCATACAGATATGGATGTTTTGACCCGTCTCCAACTGACAGTAATGTCTGAACAAGGAAATCATGCTTTGATCTTTTTTTTTAAACGATACTGTTATTGCCAATGGTTTGGTTTAAATATTGGGAAACATATGGAAAGCTCTACAGGGCGTATGTGGCACATTTGAAAGGTATCATAGAGGGCTTTTAGCTTCTTTCCAGTTATTTTAGAGCCTTTTAGATGAAAAAGTATGTACACACACATCTGGGTGAACACACACAGACACACACAAGGTTTGATGAGTAGTAGATGAAACCTTGAATACAACATTCTGTGTTGTTTCAACATTAGCTCTGTCTCAAACAGCCTTTTCAACACCAAAAGTCCATGAGACCATAATGTAATGTTTCTATGTAATGAATAACCACATGTTCTGTGTATATTAACCTTGAACAATTATTTTAATGTAACACATCTGCTGAATCAAATGATAACATATATTATAGTTACAGTCACAGAAGTAAACAGATGACAACTGGCTGCACAGCTTTTTATGTAATTTGAAAGAAACAATGCACCAAGATGAAAAACATCTTGATAGATTTTAACGATGGGTTAGGGTTAGCATGATGGGCAAACATTTTGATGTAAATGACTCTGCTTCTGCCTTATCTGGTTTTGCTTTGACCTCTTTGGTCAATGTTTCTATGGGCTCAGCATTTATAAATAGTTGATTTGAGCTTGATTTTGGATTTGACTTTGTGTCTGCTTGTATTTAATAAAACTAGTGTCTGTTCCTAGTTTATGTCAGAAGTCTTGTTCTTGATGCTCCCACAGTGCAGAAGCCCTTTCTGTGACCCTCTGCAGGTATTCACGGGTTCTTTTTGTGGGTCACTAAGTTGGAGCATAAGATAAAGTGTAAGTGATACTGACAAAATGGACATACCACTCAACCCCAATCTACTTTGTAGAAAAATAGAAACACGAGTAAGTCTACAGCCATGCTAGTGACTCTGAGGCTGTGTTCAGGCACAGAGACAGTGCTAAATACCAACACCAGCATGCTAACAAGCTCAAAATTACAAAGCTAGCACCCCTGTGCTAAGTAGGTATAAAATTACAATTTTCCCCATCTTAATTTAGCATGCTAGCATGCTAACATTTGCTAATTAGCACTAAACACGAAATACAGCTAACGCTTATAGGAATGTCATTAGTTTTGCACGTATTTGGTCATAAACCAAAATATTGGGGATCACCAATTCATCCTAAGGACAACATGCACTCAGTTGCCAATTTATACACCTAGCTAAAATTCACCCAGTCTAATAATTCAATTTAATGGTAACTTTGGAGGCTGTGTGTGTATGTGTTGAGTATTGCATTATACATGTTTCAAATATTTTGTTCACCATGTTATCTATGAGGTTAGACTAAAAACAAACACTGAACATTTTAACCTTCATGAAGATAGGATTTATTGCAGGGCTGTTGTATTAGTTTTAGCTTGGTGAATTTAATAGTGTAAGTGAGTGTCAATGTGTGTACCAACTTCCATGGCAATCCATTCAATAGTTGTTGAGCCATTTTACTTAAACTGTCTACAAACCTTTGTACCAATTTGTCTCATAGATGTTGAGCTATTTTACTGGATAAGTAAAAAATGTGACCTGCTTGTGGCGTTTGTGGAAAAGTCAAAGGATCCCCAAAGTCAGCAGGATCCATCTGATGACCATGTATGTATACACCAAATGTCATGGCAATCTATCCAAGAGATATTTCAGATATTTTAAAGTGGAGGACAAACCAACTGACAGGCCGACATTCTCATTCATAGAGCCATAACGCTATTGTGGCTTAAATCAGAACTGTTATGAACAAAACTGTAATCATGCATAAAGTTGTTAGTGAATTTTCTCTCACGGTGAGAGTCAGTGGAATGATGCAACTCAGCGCTCCTCTTGGTGTAATAATGGGGATTCCTGACCACAGCCTTTACACTGTCCTCCCTGGAATAACCCTAAAAAAGGGTCAGAAATACAGATCAAATGCGGCTGTGTTATTTATGACAGGAATGGGTTCAGACTGTTATCATCTGAGACACCAGTAATTCGAAACGGTTGCATGAAAGCGGTGTTTAACTGACCTACAGCCCTGAAATCTTTGCGCATATACTGTATGTGTCTGAGTCACTGAGTCCAATGAAAGACAAAAGAATAAATGTTAGTTGTGGAAAAGATTAATTTATCTTTGTGTGGTTTGATGTGTCTACAGCGTGCTGTGGATTGACTAGGTTCACAGAAAACTGTCCTGTTTACTTGGAAGATCACGTTATGGAAGATCACATGTATCGTTTAGTGTTAGGATATGCAGTTTATTGGTCAGGTTTAGGGTTCACACAGTTAGTCTGGTGACTAGATCATTTACCAGTGACAGGGAATTGCGTAGTTGTATAATATTGTGTAATAATATGTTTTCTCTGCCATAGATGAAACTGTATGCAGTGCTCTCCCCGACTCTCTTCTTGCCAGAAAAATACGCAAGCCTCATGTAGCTATTAAGAATCCGTCACAATGTCCGTTTTAAAGGGTAAATCAACACTGAATCACAGATGGCAGACATCTGACCACACCTAGTTCAGTGTTGGGCTACAGGTGTTTTCCATCAGCTGTTAAAGGAAAAATTCCTGCTGTGACATCACTGAGGTGTGGCCAGAAACATGCTTAAAAGTTTCAATTCGCAGCAGAGTACTTCTGCAGTATGTGATCCACAGTGGAATTGTTCTTTAAAACAAAAGCGGCAGTATAGTTAGGCTAGCTCCACTCTCTAAAAATGTTTTATTTATAGCAATGGTTTAGGATTTCTGCCAGAATAATGTCTTATCAATGTGTTTAATTGACGTTGTTTCGATGACAGTTGCGACAAAAGTGAAATATTGCATCATTTTTCCGGCCCAGTACTACAGTATTTGTAGAGAATTTAGTACATAATTAAATAATATTCAACGTTCTTGGTGGCATCTTTGCAATTATCTTATCGTTCTTATGGTAGACTTCACTTTTAGAAGTCTCTCTCGTGTTGGTTGAATCATCTTGTTTTTGGCAAGAGGTCAATCTTCTTAAAACTGCGCCACCTCACACTGTGAGTCAGGAACTACTTACTGACAACCCAAAGTTAACAAATAATCTATCTAAGAGACAACCCAGGTCAACTGAAGTTTATTATAATGGATGAGTCTGTTCACACAATTCTTAGATTATTACACTAAGATATTGTTTTGGGACTGATTCAATCTTGATGTATCATTATTCATTCTGGCAAAAACTAATAACGATTCTGCTGCTGTTGTCTCCTGACCTCTGACCCCTAACACTGCGTCACAGGAAGTGGTGCGATAAGGAGTCCAGTTTAACAGCCATGACAATTACAACAAGCTTATCAGAGATACAAGCCAGACCTGCTGACTAACTGCACTGCCAACACAAATTATAATATGCACTTGTAGATTTAATTTTGTGGAATAATCACACTAAATAAAAAGGGAAGTTGTTGATACAGTCAGGAAAAAAGATTACAGAAGAGGCATTAAATCAACAAAGATGTGGATTGTTGATGTGGTGCAAATTGACTGTTTCAAACATTTGGATTGCAGCGGATTGTGGTGGTGATGGCGCAGTGGATATGACACATGCCTTTGGTGTGGGAGATCTGGGTTTGATTCCCACTGAGATATGTCAACCAATATGTCCCTGAGCAAGACACTTAACCCCTAGTTGCTCCAGAGGCATGCAACCTCTGATATATAGCAATTTAAGTCACTTTGGATAAAAGCGTCAGCTACAGTAAATGACCAGACCAGGTACATGCTATTTAACACTGAATGAATATTACAAGTATTTCTACTCTTCAGCACCACTGAACAAAAATGGAGGTTCTGTGCAATCTCATGTCAAAGTTTTGGTAATAACATCATGATCTTTTTTGAAAATTGTGTGTGAAATGTCTCAACAACACATTAGTTATTACGAAATAAACAGAAGAACCGCTGAAAAACAAAGATTGTATAGGTGACATGAAACAATGACCTAAAGTTTGTTACAGCCCAGAAAAGAGAGAGGGTCATTCGGTTCATTATGTGATGTTCTATCATAAAGCAAACCCAGCAAATCGATGAGCAGCAGGGCTTTCTTGGATCTATTGTTTCAAGGACTGGCATTCTTTGCTTTGTCGCTCTGGTCCCCATCAGATAAAAGCCCAAAGCTGGGTTGGACGCACATATGGAACTGCTACGTTCCCCCTGTGTGCTATGTTGCTCAACATCTGTTGAAATTAACAACACTGACCACAAACCTCTGTGCCAAAATGTTGGTTCAATATTAGCATATGGGGGGATTTAAAAGCGCACTGTGAGTCAAAGACGTTACAGGAGATGAAAGCATAAAGTATAATACTTCTCAGTAGCTTTTTGCAATTTTTAGATAAGTGGAGATACAAGATTTAAGATGGTTTTCTACCTAGTTAACTCCCCCATGAGAAGGTCTAGAGATGGGAATAAAAGCAATGAAGTGGATTTGAAACTCAATACTATTTTTTTTTAAATAACCTGCTGAGCAATCGTGTGTCCATACTGTGCTGCAGCTCCATATGTTACACTGCTGTGCAGAAGAAAGCCACTGCCTCAGTCTTAGGCAGTGGCTCTCAAGTCTCAGCTGGGAAAAACAGAGTACGAGCAGGCTGCAGAGGTCTTAGTATCACTGATGGAGGCTGGAGAACTTCCACCATGCTGCCAGTGTGTGTAAATGAAGCATTACTGTGAGCGGCTCTGGTGCACAAGAGTGCTAGTGCTGCAGTTGACTCAAGGACACAGACAGAGAGAGAGTAAAGGGAGAAACGGGGCTTTCCATTGCCCTAGTTTCCATGACCCAGTGTGTGTGTGTGTGTGTGTGTGTGTGTGTGTGCGCGTGTGTGTGTGTGTGTGTGTGTGTGTGTGTGTGCGCGTGTGTGTGTGTGTGTGTGTGTGTGTGAGTGAGATGGAGAGTACGATTAGCTCTTTGACGAGAATTATAGCTTTAACTGTCTCACATTCAAACGACAAGTGAGAGAGAAAATGTACACAAAGGAAAAGACAAAAAACTGTGTGTGTGTGTGTGTGTGTGTGTGTGTGTGTGTGTGTGTGTGTGTGTGTGCGCGTGCGTGCATGTGTGTGCACAATCTCACAGGTGGGCCAAATGGACATCATTCTTGTGAAGTTACTTTGCAACCACAAACTTTCTAACATTACTTCCAGTACTTTAGTTGCAGTAAAAATGATCCAGCATCAAAGAGCACTCAAAGAGTGACAGTGTCTGATGCTGGTAAAGAAGACAGACTGAAGGAGACAAAAGAGTTGGGGCTAAATATTTGTGGTAAATATTAACGGTTTTAAATTCTAAGGGGTCCACTAAGAATCTAGTTCTCAATTATAGAAGCCAAACAATTGTGAATCAATAGTTGGGTTCCAAACCAAGTATACTGTACTATGAGTTATGGTATTCTTTTAGTCTAATTTGAATTAAGACTGTAAGAGTATTCAGCCAGCAGCTCTGTGAGGCTGTATTTAGGCACAGCTACGCTTTGAGCTAAACGCTTATGCTAGCATTGGCAACATGCTCACAGTGACAATGCTAACTAAGTTGATGTTCAGCAGATATAATGTTTATCATGATCACTGTCTTAGTTTAGTGCAGTATATTAGCATGCTAACATGCTAGCATTTGCCATATAGCACAAATCAGAAAGTACAACTGAGGCTGATGGGAATGTCAGGCATTTAACCAAAGTAGTGGACAAATTACAACTGTGACCTAATGGTGGTGCTAGAAGTAAAGTCAGGAGATCATGAATATCTGTACTAAATTTTATTTTGTGACACAAAAGAGACATTTCATTCAAAACCACAACCAAGTCAACCTTATGGTGGTGCTACACTGAAAGTTAGAGGATCACCAAAGTCATTAGGATTCATCTTCTGGTAACCATGGATGTCTGTAAGGGTGTTTTCACACCTATAGTTTGTTTGCTCTGGTCCGAATCAGTAGACTGGGTAAACCCAGCCCGATCTACTGGCGATTTGATTTCACCCTTCAGCTCAGGCTGGAAACCTGTATGTTTATCTATCCTGCTTCTGTTACAATTTTGCGGGGACCAATCACAAACTGGCTTATCCACCTGGAGCGCTATTGGCAGGTTTAACACGATGACGATAGAAAAGCGACCAAGCAGCTTCTTGTTTACATTCAACATAGCGGCCACCGAAGCGCAGCTCTTCTCTTAATACATCCATGGCAGCAACCCGTTGATGCCGCTGCTACATCACCCAGATCGTTGGTCTGATAGGTTGAAGGACTATCCAATTGCGTACAGAGTCATTTGAACTATTGATCACGCCTCTTGTGCAGTAGAAAATACAGAGCAGACTCCGCAGACTAATGTTCAATCTTAAAAGATTGAGCTTGGTCTGGTGATAGCCAGACTACCGAATCAGTTGATGAGTTTATAAACTTGGAGCGATTTCCCCTTGGTTCGGTTTCGTTTCACACAGAAAAATCCAAGCGTACCAAAATGCGTCATTACAATCCACACAAGAACCTTCACTCTGCTTATTGGTCAGATGTGTCTGGGGTGGGAGCAAGAAAGTAAATACAGCAAGAAGGTCCTGTGTTCTGGACTAGTGCATATTTCTTGCATCTCCATTGTCAAACCAGCTCATTTCATTTAAATAATAAGACGTTGTTTCACGAACGACGTTGCTACGTCTGCTCTGGTCACCGAGACTTCACTCTGCTCTGCTGGCGTCTGTCTCCAACTTTAGCAGCGGCTGGTTTGACCACAGAAATGCAAGTGACCGCAGTCAATTTCTGTGAGAGAAACATTACAAGCTGCTATAGTTTGCAAATGGCACCAATAAATGGATGCTCAGGGGTACATTGACAGCCATGTCTATGGGAGGAAATAGTGTTACTTTTCCACTTTTCCATTACAGCCTAACAAGCAATTTTCACATTAAACATACTGTATCTGTGTGATATAAAATAAAATACAAAGTAAAAAGGCAAACATGCTCTGATTACTGTTCAAATCTGCAATCTTTGCGACAAATTAAGTTAGCATAACATTCTTCATTGTAGTTCAGCCATTTACTATGAATCACAAATTGATCCAATGTGGCCTCTATCTGTAGACTGCGTTCCAGCAGGCTGTCACTTTATATGAAGCAGTTTATACAGCGGCAGGCCTGCAGCCAACTGCTCTACACATAACACTTCATTCATCATGTGAACCTGTTCTACATTGCTGTGGGTGTGTTTTGTTTTGTGTTGTAGGATGTAGAGATGTAGGCTATTGAGTAGAGCTTTTGAAATTGGCAAATAAACAAGGAGGTGTCCTTAGCCCCATTAGAAAACAGCATTTGGACTTGATTCACAGTTAGCTTCCTAAAGGCGGTCAACAAAGAAAGCATTTACTCCACATCACTCCTGGTTTCTGTAATTAAGGGGTCAAGACCCCCAAAATTGCAGTTCCCTACTGACAAGAGTCACAACTCATTTTCAGGAGAAAATTAATCTTATTCATAGACTGAGGAAAACCTAAACAGAGAATGTTTTGAAACCTGGATTTGGATTGACTGCAGACAAGAAGTTCAATTAGCAACAAGGCCTTACCCTGTTGAGAGGAAAATACTGACATTGATTGAAATTTTCTTTGAACCATCCAGCTGCCATTGTGATTGTATCTGTAAAAAAAATAGTGCTTTGTAAATAAATGTTATACTTACATTAAATTTTTTGGGATTAGATTCAGCCATGCTAGCTGCTACTTATGGCTGCCATCCATTAATTCGACAAACTACTAGGAGTGTACAGTATACTGTAGGCACACGCAATGCAGCGCATTAACATTCTCAAAATGAGCTGAATGAACTGTAGCTTCTAAACTACTTAACAAGTACCATCATGCTTAAGGCCGTTTTATGGTCCTGTGGACGCAGAACTTTCATTGTAGCCTACATAAGTGGCCTGGTGTTTATACTTGTGCACTGGTGTGTGCGTTGAGCCGGCCGGCCGGTGTGTGTGGACGGAGTGTGTGGTAGAGGGAGAAGTGAGAAAGTGACGGCGATTAGCTTCGGAGCGAATACTGACTCTAGAGTCATAGTGAGGAAAACAAAGAGTCTCCAATATATATATATATATATATATATATTATTGTTAGATTTGTCCTTTGTGGCTTTCACCATTTATGCCATCATGATAATATCACATCTTTGTTTTTTAGGGGGAACCTACGAGTGTCTTGTGTTATCAAGTAACTGTTTTATAACAAATGTGTGTCATTTATCCGTGCAAACATTATTTGATTCATATTCATTGCTATTGCCACGTCGCATTACACATAACACACTATGTCTATCGTCCTAGATAACAATCGTGGGTGTGTTGAAAATGACAGCACATACTGTGCAGGTGTACGAGACTGTGATTGTGCTGTGTTTGACATCACTTTATCTCTGAGATCAGTCCCACAGTGCAATGCTCACTTGGCACTTTCTAACCAAACCCAGATGTTAGCAGGATGCTTTGCACTGTGAGAGTGACATCACACCAAAGAGTTGTCATATTTACACACCTGGCCCATTGTTACTACACTTATTAAGTTAGAACCTCCTCATTAATGCAAGTCCCCCCTGCACACAGTCACACACCTCACAAACTGCATCATGAAGTTTGTATAGGTGACCAGATTCATTAGTGTAATAGTCTGTTTAACTAATAAATATCAGGCACCCCAACTTCCTTTAAGAGCATTTGCAACAGGATAACATGTCCAAGCCAATGTCCACATTAGCTACTGACGGACGACAGTCAGTATTTACACAACCTCAAGAGGTCACTACTCAGGAAAACATAGATCGTTTTACCGTTTACCTGTTTTTCAGGTCTCTGTTATACAGGCCTGAGTTGGAGAACCAGCCTTTTTTGGCAAGTTGCAATTACTTCAGTGGAATACTGAATTTAATTACTAGATGGGGCAGTGACTCTGGATTGGATCTTGTCTCTTTGTACGTCCATCTGTCCATTACTTATAAAATAGAAATGATTGGACTTACCTTTACAATCCAGCATTTCAAGGATGAGTATGCTACACTTGCTAACTTGTGTGTCACGAGGGACGTGTGACACATTAGTGTTCCAGTTTTGACAAAACCTCAGACAAGATGAATTTCACCACTGAATTACAGCATTCAAAACGGCATAAAATGACCTAGGAGGAACTACAATTACTACTGTATGCAGCTCACAACAATGTTACACATTAGTGGCCCAGATGAAGACAGATCATTGAATGAGACAGCACTGTTTCAGCCAAAAATGTCCTAACTTTATATCAATCTGATTGTACGTTTAGTTTTGATTTCTTTGAAACACACATGCACATACAAATATTAGTGTTACAAAATGTGTCCTTCTCATTCAATCTCATCAATGATTTGGTTGTGCTCTCGTGTGACATTTTAGGGAGACGCCAACTTTCTCTCTCTTTGTTTATCAAGCAACCATCTCCATAGTGATAGAGGGAATATTGTCCAAATCCAGAGCTGATGTTGCAACATTTAATCCTCTGATTGAATTACCAGGGAGGAGCGGAGAGAGAGGGAGAGAGAGAGGAGTTAAGTTACTGTACTTTCATAAACATTCACTTTGGTGAGGCTGTACCTAACATTGTGATGGTTCCAGTTGTCACTAAGGAGGGTATGCCATCATCAACACCACTGACAAGTTCAGCTTTGCTGTCCCTGTTATACTAATAGAGCCTTTTTATTGATACACCACCCCTACGTCTCATCCAAACTGAACAGCCCCGAGAGGTTTTTTCAGAACAATCTGGAATTGTAAAGGCATTTTTAGTGGCTGTCTAGTCTGCAAAATCCTGTACTGTTTTAATGCTGCAATAAACAATATTTTTAAATTATTAATGGAACAAAGGACTATGTGTAATGCGTTGCTTGTAATGACAAACCTATTATTTTCACCGCACTCTGCAGTTCCTCTTAGCTCTATGGAGAGTTTTAATCTTTTTTAAACCCCATTCAGACGGGATTAACATTACTGTATGTCTGTCGCTAATGAATGTCCAAAAAGTCCAATCATAGAAAAAAGACTCCAGAATTTGCCATCAGGTTTTTAAGTTTTCTTCATAAAAGTAATCCAGTGCTAATTGTCTGTACATATGACAAAGAACCAGATGACCAGCACTGCAGCTGATAGAGCATCAGCACTGGCAGGAAAAGCAACAAAGCCCTTTAAATGATGGTGGCCATCTCCAAACAACCCCCACTGGAATCAGCTGTAGTGAAAACACTAGGGATTGTAACATCTAGTCCTTTCAACAGAATCTTGTGAGTACATTGCAAACATGAACTGCCAATAGCTAATTTGGCATACTTTAATGGAGCCAATTTGACAAAATGTAAATAAAAAAAGTCTTTTATTTTATGAAGCAGGTTAAGTTGAATAGTTGTAATTGAAGTAACTGATGCAAATACACAATATAATCTCCATCCTGAGGTGGGGCAGATTCATAAATATTATGTTGTAAAAAAGTTGGCAGGAAATAAATGACTACTTGTAGGTAACAATGTGAAGGAACCTTTGCCTTATTTGGCTGACTGACAGGGTAACACATCCTTTTATTGCATTAGTGTAGCCATTAAACTTTTTCATATGCGTATATTTTTCCCATCCCCTCTCACACTGTGGTTACAGTCTCCTCAGCTCATTAAACTGTATGGAACCAGTGTGAGTCCCTGTATTGTTGGTAGTGTAGATCAGTCCTCTGAGGGCCTTGTTGTGTGTTATTGCACAAATTCATCACCATTAGGCAATCATGGCAGATCACTTCAGTGTGGTTTAAATACACACTGAGAGGAGCAGCCAGGAGAGAAAGTGGGTACTTGTTATTTGTGTGTAAAGTCATGTGTTGAGAATGAATTTAGGGAACTGAATTCAACTATTTATTCATTTACGTAATTAAACATTTTCAGAAGTATAGTGATATGTGTGGTTCCTATATCCTATCACAATGATGGCACATATTCTGCTCTTACAAATAAAAAATAAAGAAAACACTGTGTATGCTGTATGCCTGCATATATTACACACAGCCTAACTACCATTTAGTGCAGATGACACAATAAGAAACTGTGTATATGAATGTTGAGCAAAAGCAGACTCTCCAGAGCTGTTAATGCAAATGTGATTAAACAACCAGTTGACAGATTGAGGCTGCACTATAATGACCATAAGAGAGACTTTTTGTCTCTATTCCATGTAGTGAGGAAATGTTTGGGTGGTGGAAACTGTAGGAGTATCCACAACACAGTGCCAGTGCCTTTTCAATGCCATAGCAGCTCATACAAATGTGTGAATACGGATTAGATGACATGAAAATGAATTGGAAATTTGAATTAAACAATCTAACTGAGAAACAAAAATGACAGACGAACGATTAAATAGTTCTCTCTCACCACTCTCATGTTTGTATGCTAAATATGAGGCTGTGGCCAGCAGGCAGTTAGCTTAGCTTAGCCTTAAGACAGGGGGTTACAGGGGGGAACAAGCATTTTCCATAAAACCACCAATTGTCATTTTTTTATTTTGTTTTTACATTACAAATCAAACAACTAACGGCATGTTGCTTAGTGAGCTTTAGATGTGTTTAGCCAGGTGGACTGAGCCAGGCTAGCTGTTATTTCCTGCTTTCAGTCTATATGCTAAGCCAAGCTAACGCATGGCTCTAGCTTCATATTTAGTGTACAGATGTGAGAGTGGTATCAATCTTCTTTTCTATACTATCTCTGGTGAAGAAAGCATAGAAGCATATGTCTCTTCAGTAGTGAAAAAAAAGGTGTGTAAGATTTACTTGGTCTTGTCTCGGATAAAGAGGACTCAGGATTTTATTTCAGTACCCGTCAAGACCACAACTGCAGAGATATCACTAAGTTGCCTCTGCATTGTCTAATTGTATGTGTTAACATCATTACTGCGGTTGGATGTAAAACTTCCTGCTTCAATTGCAACCAATAACTCATTTCTCATTTGAAATGTGTTACTGTTAACCCCCCCCCCCCTTTAACATGCATTCCAAAGAAAGTGAATGCAAGAGACATGAGAAGTTCTGGCAGTTTGGCACTGGTCTGGTCCGGTCTTGACTTGGTCTCGCCTTGCCTTGGTCTTGGTCTTGACTCGGTCTCAACCCCTCAAAGTCTTGGTCTTGACTTGGTCTTGAAACACTCTGGTCTTGGTGATGACTTGGTCTCGGTTAAGGTGGTCTTGATTACAACACTGAGTTACCCAACACACATTACCCCTCCCATCATCTCTGCCCTGTCTCTCTCTCTCTCTCTCTCTCTCTCTCTCTCTCTCTCGCTCTCGCTCTCTCTCGCTCTCTCTCGCTCTCTCGCTCTCTCTCGCTCTCTCTCGCTCTCTCGCTCTCTCTCTCTCTCTCTCTCTCTCTCTCTCTCTCTCTCTCTCATGGCTACATAGTGGACTAGGCTTCCATCCAGATTTATTTAATGGTCCATAGTGCTGCACTGCACACACATACACAAACACAGAGAGCACAAAAGAAAAAGAGAACTTTTTCATGCATTCTGCCAAGTAGGTTGTTTATACGTGGCAAATGCACCCATTTACCTCTGTATTAAAATCATTCCCGCTGATATTATCTCTGTCGTTTGTCTTTGCAGCAAGTTCATAGAACCACTGTTGCATGTAAATGTTGTTACAATGCTTTTATTGTTATTATATGAATATAATGTTAGGTTGACACAATGGCATCTTTGTTTATTTCCACCTTGTGCAAAGGAATATAAGATGGCCTTTAAGATGGTAGGTTTCATATGACTATATTATTTTAGGGTGCTTGCACCATTGTTCAAGTCAAATTCAATGCTTTTCAAGACCTTTGTAAGACCTCACAAACATAATTAAATTGAATATTGTATATTAAATAATTTTGGAATCATATCCAGATAGTGATAACAAAGTACCCAGACCATCACGCTCTCTATCACTCACGCCCATAAACACACGCACGCATACACGCACACACACACACACACACACACACACACACACACACACACACACACACACACACACACACACACACACACACACACACACACACACACACACACACACACACACACACACACACACACACACACACACACACACACACACACACACACACACACAAACACACACACACACACACACACACACATTCACAAACTGTGACCACCCACTCCCCTGATCTCTGCAGGAAGTTACTAATCCGTTGGTCAGACTTGTTCATGATAAACACAGGCGGTGTACCCTCTTCCAAAACCTCACGCTCCTGTTTCTGCCTTTTAACAATTTGTTTGCCTGTCCGACTACTTAGCAGCAAATTACTGGCATCCAGGAATTATCTGACCCCCCAGCCCTAGCTGCATCATTAACTATGATCATTAGTGGCTTGTCCACAGCAGGACTTAGTGACTTGCTATAACCAAGACTAGTTTTTAAATTTAAAACATAGAACAAATGCATTATTTGTTAAGTGCATCTAAACCCTGCTGGAAAGGAATTGCATTTGAAATGTGACCACATTGTTTTTTCACACGGCATCAAAATGCATTTTAAGGCATGCCAAAAAAAACAAAATGCTGAAATACAATGAGTATCTCATTCTTCTGATGCTCTAAGTAACATTGGTGGCATGAAAGGCACTTCCAAAAGCCTCCAACACACTGGCATCTGTCTTAAATTGTGCATCACTGTCTCACCACTGCACTGTATTTGGTGCCTGTGCTCATTTACATATTCCCACAACATCCCTCATGACCCAGCATGGGAAAATGTTAGATGCAGTGGACACTGGGCATCTATCAAAGTCAGCGAATTTAAGTACATTTTTTTTCACCTACTATGTTCCCTGATATATAGTTGTAAAAAAATGCACATTTTTTTTCAAGTCATTTATCAAATTTAAATTGCTTGTAATTGCTTAAAACTTTTTTAACGATAACAAACACAAAAATGTTTTTTCCATTTATGAAATGTTTGCAATTATTTATGATTTTTTAATTTTTTTAATTCATTAATAGATTTCAGCGTAGCCTGATTTTCCATGTTTATACTGTACTGTCACACACACTGACACATCAACTTCTAATAGTCTGGCACCTAGCAAACCAAAGTAAATCTGCACAGTAATCACAAAATTACAGTCACTTGCTTGTGGTCATTGCAACATGGTTGTGTCAATGTCCAGCATTTCTGTGGGAGTTTCTCAGCTGATAAACCAAAGACTTTTAGAGAATCCATCAGCTTTTGGAAGTCATGGCATCGTTTTCATTTTCTTCAGCCATGACCACAACAGTTAAAGGCTGAGGTCCCTTGAGAGAGCTTCCCAAATTGGACATTTGGCTAAGAAAACTACTTGCATGTTTATAGCAGTAAGGTCGAGACAGTTGAGGTAACTTTATTAAGGTTCCCTTATCAGTCCTAACTTCTCTTGCAACCTGTACTTGGAAGGTATCTTAGCCACTGTCATTATTATGCTCCAGTTCTGCTTTTAAAGTAGATATATCATGCTCATTTTCAGGTTTATACTTGTATTTTGGGCTTCTATTAGAAAATGTTTACATGCTTTAATATTAAAAAAGAAATCGGTTTTCTCATACTGTCTGTCTGCCTCTTGTCTGAAACACTCCGTTTGAGTGCCTGTCTTTAAGCCTGCCTTCTGAAAAGCCCAGTCTGCTCTGATTGGCTTGCGAGAAAAATATGCGAAACCCTCCTAAATATCACCATCATGTTTCTGTGAGAGTAAGCATATATAAACACAGTTTTTCATCATTGTGTCTGTATTTATTCATACTAACACAGTGCGATCCTGAGGCCAAACAGGAAAACACAAGATTAACCCGCTTTCACTTACATCCAGTATACCATTAATACAAAATGTAGCTCTTACATACCTCAGGTCTCTGGTGACCATAAAACTTTTTTAGAGAAAAGAAAAACTATGTTCTTTTATCATTTGACACCAAAACATGGTTAAAGAGAAATTAGTTCAGGAATATCAGGGAGTTGAGTGCTTAATTGAATGAAAAATAAATTAGACAGGGTGTAATATAGTCCTGGACCGCAGAAGATCCGAGGTATGCATTTAGTTAGCAAACTAAATTGTGTTTTTATTATATTATATTTTAGACCAGAGATCATTGTTGGGTGTGAGCTTTTTGAGTGAGAGGACAAAGTTCAAACTAAAGAGTTTTTTAGTAGAAAATTGGAAAGGGCAAAACAAAAGGGATCAACACAGTAGAGCCACATATTGTGGCCAGAGAGAGAAAGTTGAATATTTAACTTGATTTATTACACTTTGTCCATGGGCTGCATCTCTGTTTCAAAGTCAGGGAGCATGTAATTGGGTTAATTGAGTTAGGGTGTTTTCTTACAGACACCAGGGAAGAGAGGCAGTCATGCATCCTTACACATTAAAGAACACAACATAAAAAAAGAGATAGAAAAGGAGACACAGAGGAAGAGATGCCAATGGAATCACAAGCATCATAATTCAGATTATTATTTTTAAGTGGTAAACTATCTTGGTGGTGTCCAGCCATAATTAATATTGCGTGTGAAGCTCAGGGCTGATAACATAAATAAGAACCGCTGTGGGACTTACTCATCAAATACACAGAACAGAATTGTGCACAGTGATGGTTTTCTTGGCTCAAATGACAACGTAGAAGTGTTGGAGAATAGACGATGGCAGTGAAAATAGAAAAGGTTAAAATACTGTATCCAATGCAAGTCTGAGAATTTAGAGTCAGGAGAGATTTTATTCTGCTACTTCTGTTGCAGCAGGATTTAATTATCGTAATAGCCAGTGCTGTGCATTTTATAACAATTGTGAAAACCTGTGTCATCTGCTAACAGCTGAATTTATGTAATATAATTTGTTTCATAAAATGCTCAAAGTGAAAATGTATCCACTGAGGACTGGCACTGTCACTAATGATCTCCCAGCAGAGGCAATGTGGCCTCAGTGAACTCAGAGGGAAGTTCCAGCCCAGTGAAGCACACAAGTGCAGTGTAAAGTGTTGGATAGAACAGTCCAGATTAAAGGGTCAGTTCTCCCAAATCACACAAAAAACTATTTTTTTCACCTATCCTTAGAAGTATTTTGCCATGCACATAGTTTTAGGGTCTTTTTACTTCATTTGAAAATAGTTCCATGTCAACTGTTTTTATCTGTTGACAGCGAGGTCTGTGATCCGGAGTAACTGGGACATCGCTTCTGAAAGACATGTATTTTAAGCCATTTGTCATTGCTTTGAACAACACAAAAAAATTCCACTTGCCTGAATTGTATTGAGATACCACTGGAGGTCAGTGGCAAAATATAGCGAACATATCTTTTAAATCAAAACCACTTACTTCAGATCACAGCATTTAATACCAAAACAGGTGTCTGACTACCACCTGCCTGCTGAATGGGAAGCGTGTTAGAGCTAATGTTGAGCACAGTACTGACAGAACCGTCAATTACATTTCAAAAGGTAATTTAAAGTTGTTCATATTACAACATTGCACAAAAACAGAATGCAACAATCAAGTTTGAATATTCCTTACATTTTTTTACTGTTTTTTTTTTTAGCACTAATCAATAACTAATAATGTGCTTAAAGCTTTCGAGAAGTTGATCCTTCTAGAAACACTCAACATGTGACTCAGCTTCATTGTCTGAATGATCATACATTTTCTTTCTGATTTATATGTCAGAGTGTGTCATGCATGTTACTATCTACACAAGATACAGTATTTTGGTATGAAAACCTGCATTTTCATTTACCAAGTATCCTGTATCAATACATCTCTGGCATTTGTATCAAACCAAACCGCTTGAAAATCGGTTGACAATTCAGCGAGAAATCCTGATTTTAATTGTGCCTGCCTCTATAGACATAAATGCATTAGGAGGCACGGCTCCCCCAGACCAAATGTCCAGAAGCGTTGATGCATCACTCTAATGAGCAGCAGCAGCCAATGCGGTATCTATATATCTATGGAGATAGCCAACGTTAGCCCTAAAGTAACTGCAGTAACAGTTCTAAGGAGGGGGGGTGACCAAGAGTGGCCAGTGCCCTCACAATATTAAGCCTCCCCCCTCTGGCCCGCCTAACTGTGGTAATATTTTCATACATTTTTAACCCCACCTTTATCCCCAAAGAGGAGATAAAATTACTGTGCAGTGAATAAAATGTAGGTTAACACTGATTGAGTATTCTTGTGTTTATTGTTATTTGTGTATCGGTAGTCTTTAGAACCAATGGACCTGTGGAGGGTTGGTGGTATGTAACATTTGTGCTCGATATATTTGGTACCCCTAAAATCACATGTAGCCCCAGCCTGGCCCCTCCATTTAAAATGGTTTAGAACCACCACTGCCTAGCTGTTATCTATAAATGAAACATATCCATTTTGATTAATAACATATGGTTAGTCAGATTCCTAATTTACATTAAAAAATGAATTACTAAAGGTAATGAGACTTGTGTTACACTCAGCTGTGAATTATTGTACAGTTTTATGGTATGTGGCAGGAATGATTTCCAGTAGCTGCCACCTCAGCTTCCACTTAGTGGAATTTATGTCATTTGGTACATTTTAGCTACATTTGATTCACACATGTATGTGTATTATGTTAAATGAAATTGGTTTGATTACAAATATAAATAGTAGACAAACAGGCATCACCTGACTGGAACTTGATTAAAGAATTTAATTAGGGTTATCTGTTTTCACACACACACACACACACACACACACACACACACACACACACACACACACACACACACACACACACACACACACACACACACACACACACACACACACACACACACACACAAGGTCAGTTTCTTTTTATACAACTTTGACATTTTCTCATTTAGCCACAGTGGGATATTTTGTATAGATGTTCTGTTTGATTTGGTGGCTGCACTCCACTGTTCACCTTCATCATCAAATCAGGCATTAACAGGTGGATTATGCGTGCTTCTCGGATATCACACAGTATTCACCTGCTGTGAGTGCACACTTTCTGCCTCCTCTGTGTCTGCACAAGAGGAAGTGTGTCTGTGATTTGATTGTTTGCGTGTATTGCTGCCTGTTCTTCCTCATCACACAGAGTCTGCTAGAATGCTACCGGGCTAATTAGTATTTGGGCTTTGGTTTCTCTCTGACGACCCCATGGCGTTCTGTGCCTGATTGGCTCTGACACTGCAGGCCAGCAGCTAATTGGATCAACACAATTACTCACATTCTTACCATGTTGAGGGTTTTGTTTCATGTGTTGAATTTCATTAGAAACCCATACAAAAAAAAAGATCCCAAACATAGACATGCATGCATCTGTCAAATACTTATACACAACTGTACATACGTACACACACAAATGCTATTGTAATCTCTGACCTAAATCTCATTCTCATACTGTTGGTCGTACTTCTGGTTGATGATAAGGTACCGCTAAAGTTGTAATCTTATACTGAATGTTGAGTAGGTAGAGATTTAAGGGGAGTTAAGATAAATAGTCAGCTAAGTGCTGTGCTGACAGCCGGAGCTTATAGGAAATCCTGTTTCAACTCCAGTTTCATAACTTTAAAACCAACATGTCAAATATTTCATTACCTCTCTGATTTGACTGTTTTTACAACCCCATGTCTTATATTTAGCGGTCTTGCCCCTGGGGTTCCTCGTTTCTCTCCTCTACATTTTCATTTTCTGTTTTTACTCTTCCATTATTTATTTTGCTCTTAAACAAACATTTCTTACCATACCTCCTTTGCTTGTTCTGTCTGCTTGCTCTGTGTGTTTTAAAAAATAATTCTTATCATAGAAGCAAAATAGATTATGGCGTATTTTGTAAATCAAATCCAGACACTGGGAGAGATTTAGATGTCATTTCTTGTAACATCTACATATTTCAGCTGCTGTTTTTTCCTTCTTTATTAATGATTTGCAAACATCCATTATTCAAAATATATTTTAGGATCCTAGTCAATCAAATAAAGGCATTACATGCCCATAAAAAACAAAAAAACTAACATGCTAACATAGCTGTGTGTCTGTTTGCTAACACATTCTTCATATCAACTTTATAAGCTGATAATATTGTATGTCGCCCCGCCCTTTAGTAGCCAAAAAAAATAAATAATCAGTATGTGTTTAGTTGAATTAAACTGAGCTCAGGTGAAGTTCTTTAATGCTGCTGTGATATATAGGTCAATGTGTTGTATGTGGAGAGAGAACAAAGATGTAGATGTAGATATAAATCATAAACTAATTAGATAGCCTATAACTATGTTTTTTTAAAAGACAGACGAGAAGTAGCAATGAAATAAGACTGTGTGTGAGAAAATGAGTGTCCAGGCTACATACGTAGCAAACCACTTCAGTTCATATGCTGTCCATTTGGCTCCAATTAGCATGCATCCCCCTCTAGCTTCCTCTATCTCTACTTCCACCTCCCTCCTTCCCTGTCTCCTCTGTTCTCTCTTGGCAGCTCCCCCTCATTTGCTTTGCTTCCTACACCATACAGTACATCCCTGACACAACTACCTCCAGTAGCCTTTCTGATCAGGCTGTCTGTGTTTAAGAGAAAAAAAATGTGTGTGTGTGTGTGTGCCTAGCCTCCCGCTGCCTTTTTCCATAACGACCCACCACCAAGGCAGACCCCCCCTGTCTGGTTTACGACATAAGCGCACACACTCAGAGACTGAACAAAGCCCCCACAGTTAGTCAGCCAGTCTACTGAGCTGCACAGGGGTTGAGGGTTTGTAAATGGTAACATATTCCCTTAGCTGCATGGGCATAATGAGCACTTTCAACATGTTAGATCAAAAGATGGCTCAATGGCAATCCATTTTCACATGGAAAAAAACATCACCATACTTTATCTTGCCGTTCATTTGTAGAATCCTACCTACAACAGTGAATATCTCAAACATGAATGTGTGTAAAGAGCAGTTTTCCCTAATTTGACACAGGTCAGTTTTGTGTAAGTCAGTTTTGAAAAATGTGTACTTTCAGTATAATAATGTTACGTTTTTGCACTTGGTCAATCGTCATGTCATCATAATCAATTAAAATATCAAATACTTTTCTCCATGTGAGAGCATAGGGATGTGTTTGCCTTACAGGTCGTGACTCCGTAAGTGGCACGTTAATTGATTGTTTTAACTGCTGTGACCTTTCACATCAAGATGACATCACCCTACACACAAATGCACAGCCATTATTAATTCAGGTTTTCTCTTGGGTGCTGGTGTTTGCACCTACTCTGTTTGACCCGGGTCCCCTCAGGATGAGCTCTTATTGAGTCATTTACTGTCAGACCACCCAGTAATGAGTGCTGCACTAACCTCTGACTCCTGCTGCACGTCACGCCCTTCCTCTCTCTGCTATCTCTTCCCCAATCAATATTCAATATCAACAGAAGAGGTCACAAAAACAGTCTTAACTAAATTCAATGGAGACACTGAGGTACGTGGTTGCTACATGCATCTGCTCACCATTTTTGCTAAGGTAAAGACGGCTCGCTTTGCAGATCCTCTTTGAGCTAAGTGCTAACGTCAGCATGCTCACAATGATAATTCTAACATGCTGTTTTGCAGGTATACGCTTACCATTTTCACCATTTTAGTTTAGTATGCTGACATTAACTAATTAGCACCACACACAAAGTACAGCTGAGGCTGATGGGATTGTTATTAATGTTGCAGGTATTTGGTCACAAACCAAAATATTAAACAAATCAAAACTTTGACCTGCTGCTGGTGATTGAAAGTATGAATTAATATTCTGGACAACACTTGTATCTCTAACAAATTTCATGGCATTCCGTCAGATAGTTGTTTCACTAAAAAACAAAACTGTCTACCTCATGTTGGCACTAGGTACGAAGGTAGGATGTTCTACCTGCATCATTCTGATGATGTATTGGGGATGTTGTTGAGGTAACAGATTACAAAATGTTCTCTTATAAAACATTCTCACAATGTTACATACAACCAGTTCTCTGAAACGTTCATAACCTTGATAAATATTTACCACCTGACAGAATGAGCTACCCTACTTTTAACCACATTCATAGAGGAGGAAGGCCATTCTAAAAGATGTTTGTGTGTGTGTCCTGTTTACCTTTTTCTGCTACAACTGAATTCCCACTGGACTTCAACTACAGCTAGCCTTCTCTAATGCTATCACTGTGCAACCCACAGACATCATTTGGCCCGTTTCCATGTAGTTACATAGTCACTGATATGGGCATAACCACTACAGTGCTCAATTACCTATTTTTGAGGGGGGAATAAACTTTTAGTTTTCGTTTTCATCGCGAAGGCATGACCTGTCCTCTGGAGGACATAGCCAGACCACCTGGCGCTCAGTGGATTGTTGTCGGCAGTGGCAGGCGATGAAGGCGGGGAGTCCAAGACAGTCCTGTACACTGTCCTGTGACTCTATGCCTGTCCTATACACTGTCCTGTGACTCCATGACTGTCCTGTACACTGTCATGTGACTCCAAGACACTGTCCTGTGACTCCATGACTGAGTGCAAAACATTTCTTGACATGGGAGTCACAGGACAGTGTCTGGGAGTCACAGGACACTGTACAGGACAGTGTCTGACTGTCCCGGGACAGTCTTGGAGTCAAAGGACAGTGTACAGGACAGTCATGGAGTCACAGGACAGTATACAGGACAGTCCTCAGGACACTACTAACAGGACAGTAGTGCCACTGCTTCTCCATCCTCCACTGCTCTACCTGAGGTTTCTCTATTCTTTTTTCTCTTCAAAGGTTTTTTTTTGTAAGGAGTTTTTCCTTATCTTGGTTAAGGGTCCAAGGATAGAGGGTGTTGGTATGTTGTACATCCATCCATCCATCCATCTTCATCCGCTTATCCGGGGTCGGGTCTGGGGGGTAGCAGCTCCAGCTCCAGCTGGGGGACCCCAAACTTCCCTTTCCCGGGCCACATTAACCAGCTCCGACTGGGGGATCCCGAGGCGTTCCCAGGCCAGGTTAGAGATATAATCCCTCCACCTAGTCCTGGGTCTCCCCCGAGGCCTCCTCCCAGCTGGACGTGCCTGGAACACCTCCCTAGGGAGGCGCCCAGGGGGCATCCTTACCAGATGCCCGAACCACCTCAACTGGCTCCTTTCGACGCAACGGAGCAGCGGCTCTACTCCGAGCTCCTCACGGATAACTGAGCTTCTCACCCTATCTCTTCTGGAGACGCCAGCTACCCTCCTGAGGAAACCCATTTCGGCCGCTTGTACCCTGGATCTTGTTCTTTCGGTCATGACCCAGCCTTCATGACCATAGGTGAGAGTAGGAACAAAAAACTGACCGGTAGATTGAGAGCTTTGCCTTCTGGCTCAGCTCTCTTTTCGTCTAACGGTGCGATAAATTGAATGTAATACCGCACCTGCTGTGCCGATTCTCCGACCAATCTCCCTCTCCATTGTCCCCTCACTCGCAAACAAGACCCCAAGGTACTTGAACTCCTTCACTTGGGGTAAGGACTCATTCCCTACCTGGAGAAGGCACTCCATCGGTTTCCTGCTGAGAACCATGGCCTCCGATTTAGAGGTGCTGATCCTCATCCCAGCCGCTTCACACTCGGCTGCGAACCGATCCAGTGAGTGCTGAAGGTCACAGGCCGATGATGCCATCAGGACCACATCATCTGCAAAAAGCAGCGATGAGATCCCCAGCCCACCGAACTGCAACCCCTCTCCACCCCGACTACGCCTCGATATCCTGTCCATAAATACTACAAACAGGATTGGTGACAAGCGCAGCCCTGGCGGAGGCCAACTCTCACCTGAAACGAGTCCGACTTACTGCCGAGAACCCGGACACAGCTCTCGCTTTGGTCGTACAGAGATTGGATGGCCCTGAGAAGGGACCCCTCACCCCGTACTCCGCAGCACCTCCCACAGTATCTCCCGGGGCACCCGGTCATACGCCTTCTCCAGATCCACAAAACACATGTAGACTGGTTGGGCATACTCCCAGGCTCCCTCCAGGATCCTTGCGAGTAAAGATCTGGTCCGTTGTTCCATGACCAGGGACGGAATCCGCATTGTTCCTCTTCAACCTGAGATTCGACTATCGACCGAACCCTCCTTTCCAGCACCTTGGAGTAGACTTTACCGGGGAGGCTGAGAAGTGTGATACCCCTGTAATTGGCACACACCCTCTGGTCCCCCTTTTTAAAAAGGGGAACCACCACCCCGGTCTGCCACTCCTTAGGCACCGTCCCAGACTTCCATGCAATGTTGAAGAGGCATGTCAACCAAGACAACCCCTCCACACCCAGAGCTTTAAGCATTTCTGGACGGATCTCATCAATTCCTGGGGCTTTGCCACTGTGGAGTTGTTTAACTACCTCAGCAACCTCCACCAGGTAAATTGATGCCAATCCCCCCTCATCCTCCAGCTCTGCCTCTACCATAGAGGGCGTATTAGTCGGATTTAGGAGTTCCACCGCCCTATTACTTCCTCAGTTGAGGTCAACAGCGTCCCATCCTTACTGTACACAGCTTGGATGGTTCTCCGCTTCCCCCTCCTGAGGTGGCGAACGGTTTTCCAGAAGTACCTTGGTGCCGACCGAAAGTCCTTCTCCATGTCTTCTCCAAACTTCTCCCACACACGCTGCTTTGCCTCTTTCACGGCAGAGGCTGCAGCCCTTTGGGCCGTTCGGTACCTTGCAACTGCCTCCGGAGTCGTCTGGGATAACATATCCCGGAAAGACTCCTTCTTCAGTCGGACGGCTTCCCTGACCACCGGTGTCCACCACGGTGTTCGTGGGTTACCGCCCCTTGAGGCACCTAAGACCCTAAGACCACAGCTCCTCACCGCAGCTTCAGCAATGGAAACTTTGAACATTGTCCACTCGGGTTCAATGCCCCCAGCCTCCACAGGGATGCACGAAAAGCTCCGCCGGAGGTGTGAGTTGAAAGTCTGTCGGACAGGGGCCTCCTCCAGACGTTCCCAATTTACCCGCACTACCCGTTTGGGCTTACCAGGTCTGTCCAGAGTCTTCCCCCACCCCCTGACCCAACTCACCACCAGATGGTGACAGCTCCGCCCATCTCTTCACCCGAGTGTCCAAAACATACGGCCTCAGATCAGATGAAACGATTATAAAATCGATCATTGACCTTTGGCCTAGGGTGCTCTGGTACCAAGTACACTTATGAGCATCCCTATGTTCGAACATGGTGTTCGTTATAGACAATCCATGACTAGCACAGAAGTCCAACAACAAACAACCACTCTGGTTTAGATCAGGGAGGCCGTTCCTCCCAATCACGCCTCTCCATGTGTCTCCATCATTACCCACGTGCGCGTTGAAGTCCCCCAGCAGAACTATGGAGTCCCCGACTGGAGCCCCATGCAGGACTCCACTCAAGGTCTCCAAGAAGGCCGAATACTCCGAACTCTTGTTTGGTGCATATGCACAAACAACAGTCAGAGTTTTCCCCCCCACAACCCGCAGGCGTAGGGAGGCGACCCTCTCGTCCACCGGGTTAAACTCCAACGTAGCGGCACTCAGCCGGGGGCTTGTGAGTATCCCCACACCCGCCCAGCGCCTCACACCCTGGGCAACTCCGGTGAAGAAAAGAGTCCAACCCCTATCCAGGAGTATGGTTCCAGAACCAAGACTGTGCGTAGAGGTAAGCCCCACCAGATCTAACCGGTAGCGCTCCACCTCCCGCACAAGTTCCGGCTCCTTCCCCCACAGAGAGGTGACATTCCACGTCCCCAGAGCCAGCCTCTGCTGCCCGGGTCTGGTCCGTCGAGGCCCCTGACCTTCACTGCCACCCATGTGGCAGCGCACCCGACCCCAGCGGTTCCTCCCACAGATGGTGGGCCCATGGGATGGAGAGATGTCCGCCACGTAGCTTTTTCGGGCCGTGCCCGGCCGGGCTCCGTGGCAAACCCGGCCACCAGACACTCGCTGACGAGCCCTCCATCTGGGCCTGGCTCCTGATGGGCTTCCTCCGGGCAGGGTCACTTCATCCCTTCCTCGATTTTTCATAGGATTTTTGAACCATTCTTTGTCTGGCGCCTCACCTGAGACCACTTTGCCTTGGGAGACCCTACCAGGAGCACAAAGCTCCAGACAACACAGCCCTCAGGTTCATAGGGATGCACAAACCTCTCCACCACGATAAGGTGATGGTTCCCGGAGAGGGTATGTATGTTGTACATGTGAGACAAATTTGTGATTTGTTTGCTAAATAAATAAAATCTGAAAATAAATTACAATTGAAATACATTGCTGAAATGCTTTTGTATTCTTATTCATAGAGATTTAGACATTTGAGTGTTAGTGAATGTTTGATACCTGGAAATAAAAAGTGCACGTACATAAAAGAACAATGCATAACTAAAATTAAATAAACAATTTGATCGGATATGTAAGCAAGGCTTCTTTATATTAAAGATATATGCAAAAATCTGTTAAAATAGATACATAGAATATATAGAATGTAACAGATTATTTTTAAGCCCCCACATTTGAAACATAAGCAATAGTACCCTCTTGGATGCCCCTATTGTAGATAAAATATGATAAAGTCTCGTTACAGTGGCTCAATGTACAAGTAAACATGATAAAGTAAAACAATGTGCCTTCATGATATGCCACTATGGTAGAAACTTACCTCCTGGTGCCCCAGTTGTTGTTTTTTCTGTGTGCTGGTGTCCCATCATATGCATCTGGTGCCCTCTTCATTTTTACGCCCCTGTCCCTCTCAAAGCCTGAGTCCGCCACTGAGCTCATACACAGCAAATCATGTCTACTTTACATTCCTCATAAGTTTTAGATCGATGTACACTCCAGGCAGCTGGTAGTTTTCATCTATTTAAATACAATGTGAAAATCATCTTGCATAGGAGAAAATGTGACAACATTTCCAAAAAAGCTGCCATGATTTTCCATTTTGAAAATTGGAAGCAAAGGTCAATGACAGCCAAAGGTAATTTGTCCAGTCAGGTGTAGGAGAAGTTCACGATGATCCCTGAGTGGAGGAAAAAAACTGACAATCATCACACGTGTTGTACAGTCTATTTTAAATTATGTCTGTCCTACACCACAGACCACAGTGGCTCAAGCTAGAATTGTGGTATACAAACTAGAGCTACCTCCATTTCGCTGTGCACTGACATCATTTGGTTTTGACCAGAAGTAAGTCTGAAGTACATGTGTTGGTAATGAGCACAATGTACAAAGGATATCCAGCGGATGACCATGATGTTTTTTAACCAAAGACGGATGGGAATAATTTTTTATTTTACTGTTACATTTTGAGAACCTCAGAATGGCCTGTTAACTAGGTTAACTCAATGTTGAGAAAGCACTTTGGATCAAGGAAACCACCAAATGGCATAAAAAAAAGCCTGCAGATGGTGAAGGTACAGCAGTGTGGCTCATCTTCTCAAAGCTGGTGCAGATGTCCAGTGGTTTTTATTTTGGGTTAGAGTTGGGACAGAGGCTTACCAACTGACAGTTAACAAATGGTCTCCCAGCTTTTATAGCGCTGGGGAAAGGAAACCAGAATGCCACTCAACTTCCTCTAGCTGCCGCACACACACACACACACACACACACACACACACACACACACACACACACACACACACACACACACAGTGGCTCATATATGGCACTAAAAAGTGATGAGGAGGGGACTGACTGCGGTCACATTTACAAGAAGACTACTCAACAGCAGTCTACAGTTTCCCAGGCAGATTTATGAGATATTATATTTCAGTTTGGGGTTAGTGAATATCCTATTAAGCGCCATACTCTGATCTTATCAGCTCTTGCCACAGATTTGTGATTGTGTTATTTTACGAAAATAGATAGACAAGGAGCAGCATGTGACAGTAATGTGTTTTACAGGGGGGCTTCAATGATTCAAGGGGCCCAGAACTGGACAGGGGGCCTGAAACATGTCAAGGGTTAATGACATGTATTATGTCACAAGTGTTGTTAAGATGTTTTTTAGGGGGCCCAAGATTTGTAACCTTCCTGTGTTTGGTTAAAATAAGGTACACCATAGCATATGAGCCAGAGAGCAAGTACTTCCACCAAGACTGTACAATCCTCTTTATATTATGTTGACATATTCTGGTAGAAACCCAAAATACAAGACAACCTGAAAATGAGCATGATATGGGACCTTTAAGCCCAACTCCAGTATAATAGAGGTTTACAGTACAGAGTATCCATCCCTCTTAGCATTGTGGCACCCCCATAAATGACCAGCCAAAACTGAATTTGTTACACAACACCGAGAGGAAACAGCATGAAATCAGGTAGTTCTCAAGATCCCATATTAGACATCAAACAATGTTCTCAGGGTTCAAACAATTTTCCGTTTCAGCGACCACATGTCCATTCACTCCTGTTATTGTCCATTATTCAAGGAAGCTGTTTAACCCATGTCCGTGACTATGGGTCAGTCATTCAATTAAAGAAGTAAATCTTAAGGAATCAAGCTGGAATAAATCCCGCTTCCCAGGTGAGTCCAATTCAAGTTGACCGGCTCAGGCTGCGGTCACAGCAGTGCCCCTATTCACTCGTTTGCTGGGTTTGGTTCACTTGGCTGTAAACGGACACCATTAGCTGCTCGGGTTGTTAAGCCACTTTAGGCCAATTAACTTTCCTTTACACGCAAGACGCTCAGCTGGAATGCGCATGTTTGAGTTTTGAGAAAGAGAAAATGGGGAGGAAGACAGAGATCGAGATGTGGGCATATTTATTTCACATTTTTACATTTACACTACATCTTTTGATCTTGCATTTAGCTTAAATTTTATTATTGTGTAGTGTTTGTTTACTAATTAAAGACTGGCATGGCCATCTATTGGTGCAGAGGTTACCACAGTTAGTGCTATGGTATAGATGAGAAAGCCATAGGGAGTGAGTAATGTTACCGTCTGGCTCAAGGCCGGCAACAAAAGCGAGGTCACACACAGATAGATTAACCAAAAAGTAGTTTATTTAACTAAATAGACTAATAACACAACTTAACTCACATAAATGTAATGGTGGGGTGTGTAAGTGTAGAAGACATTAGTCGTGTTTGCCATGTGTGGATGAGTGAATGAATGGAACGATGTGTGTTGTAAAGTGCAACAAACCAAACAAAGAACAAAATGGTGGATGGACGCAGCAGGACCAGCTGAGAGAGAGTGAGACTCCCAGGAGGGCAGTCTTTTATGCCTTCTGTAAGCCACGCCGAGATGGCCATGTGCAGACGACCCTCCCAGCTCCACCTACCCGCCCACTCCCAGTACCTGCAGACAAAGGAGCAGAACATGACAGGCAGGCAGATTGGGAGGGGTCGTCACAGTAAGGAAGGATAGGGGAATGAAGAAGGAACAGAGAAGCAGAAAGGTCAGTTGAGGTGAAATTGAAAAAGTTAAAGCAAGTTAGGGAGGAGTGGGAAAGGAAGAGGAGAGGAAGCGAGGCGGAGAAACAGAACTTTTGTGTTTTCATTGTGTATCCCAATTTGCAATATTTTCAGTCTTACTGGAGGATTTTTCAGCATCCTGACATGCCTACACTGACTAAATGTTCCCTGGCACTGTTCATTCAATATCTAAAAGACATAAGGGGAAAAGCGAAATGAAGCAGGTTTGGAAATAAGAGGTGAAAGAGGTGATACAGATTGTGCTTTCAGATATGTGTCTTCCTACTAACACTTTATTTCTTGCTTCTTGTGGAGTGACATCACTGAAATAGGATGTGAAAGTTGAAACTGTAAAATAGAGTCGGGAAATCTGTAATCAGGGACCAAAATGAGAACACAGACAACAGATAAAGCACTAAAAAAATGATGTGGCTTCCAAATAACAGATGAGAGAGGGGAAGACAGTGAGAGTGAAAGAAGAAAACACTTTAATGACTCAGTGAGAAATAAATAAAAGAACAGGCTGAAACAGCAAGACAGAGAAGATGGGGGAAAGAAGATATAGTGTTCTTTAGGAGATTATAGCCTTACCCCCAAGCCCTGCAATAAAACCTTAACAATGAAAAAGAAAAATCTAAACTATTTACCAAATGTATCCGCAGCACTGTTTAAAGCCCAGTCTTAATTCTACTGCTGGATGCATGTCAAGTTCCTACCAGACAAGCAAGAAGAGGCTCTCTGAAACACTATATACACATAAATGAAAGGGGAAACACACCCTGTAATAGCCAGCACATTGCAACAGATTACATGACATTGGTCTTGAATACTTTAATTACAGACCAACAGCACAAGTGCATCATGCATATGTAAACCACGTAGATACACACTGAAACCAGGAGATTAGAGGGGTATATGCATGTACAAATGACTTGACTAAGTGCAGGAAACAAAGTATCAGTGACAAAGTGTATAGTTGCAAAACAGAATAATGCAGCATTATGATTTGATACAATGCAATGCTTTAAACAGTAACTTTTTGTCAGGCATGTCTATACTGCTGCACTTAATAAGCCACAAAGAGAGCATTGTTACTGTGTGCAGTTTGTTTTCCTCCAGTACTTGGAACCATACTGAAGTACATTTAGGCAACAGCCTTTTTTTTGGCTTCATGCTGTTTTTTTTAAGTTGAATGCTTTCTCTTTTTCTTCCTCCTCTTCTTCACTGTGGCTTCCTCATCCTGGACAGTGAATACGCTTTCATGCATACATTTGTCCATTTTCCCATGCTTATCTAAATCTGATTCATGGTGGCAGCAGGTTACATTATGTACAGTACATCTCCCTAGCCACTCTCCCAGGCCAGATGAGAAAATAGTACTTAATATAATAATACTTCCAGCATGGTCTGCCGCAGGGTGTCCTCCCAGTTTGACCCATCTGGAATACCTCCACAGTGAAGTGTCCAGGAGGCATCCTAATCAGAGGCCTAAATCACCTTAATAGGCTCCTTTCTATTCAAAGGAGCAGCGGTTCTACTTCAAACTGCCTCCGAATGGCTGACCTCCTAACCCTATTCCTCAGGGTGAATCCTGCCACCCTGCGAAGAAGACTCATTTTTTATCGCTTGTATCCACAATTTTTCAGTTAGTATAGATCTCGTGATCATAGGTGAAGGTTGGAACATAGATCAACTTGGAAATCAGGAGCTTCACCTTCAGGATCAGCTTCCTCCTCACCTAAACAATCCTTTACAGCGTCTGCATTTCTGCTGACGCGGCACCAATCTGAAACTGTCTGTCTAGAAACCAACTTCCACCTACACCTTTGTGACATCAGCAAGACTGCGTCCAACACTTTCTGTAACTATCTGAAACTGACAATCCGACATGTATGCCTACTTAACGCAGCGATTAAGCAGGAGAGAAAGCAAAACTCTCAGGCTCTCTTTATTTATTCGTCACACAACAATTTTTAGGTTGAGCCCAGTGACACCGTGACAAAAATTCATTCCAGACGCTTGTATGCTTGATCACAATCTTTTGGTCACTACCCAATGTTCTTGACCATAGGTGAAGATCGTTAAATCGAAAGTATTACTACAGTATTACAGCTGATGAGCCACCAATCCGCTGGTCAATCTCACGTACCATTTTTGCCATCACTTGTGAAAAAGTACTATATGTGAACTGCCTTGCTTGGGGCAGTTACTTGCTCCAAACCTGAAGTTAGCAATGCACTGCTTTCCAAAAGAGTACCAAGGCCTCAGACTTATAGGAGAGACTGTCATTCCTGCCACTTCAAACAGCCCCAGTGCACACTGCAGGTCATAGTCTCATTAAGCCAGTTAGCCATTACATCATCTGCATATACAGCGTGTCCATAAAAATCACAAACAGACAAACAAGACACAACTTTGGTGAAGGCACTTGACTTCCTATTAAAAATACGGACTCATTTTGTTCCTAATGACGCAGAAGCAATGGACAACGTCTTATAGCCCTAAACAACTGTACACACACATACACACCACAAGTGCCACATAGTTACGGGTAACACCTGAAAGCAAATAGAGGATTTAAAAGGGAACCTGCCAGGAACCACTCTTTCACTCTCTTTGCCCCCAATTTTCTCTCTCATCATTCTCATTTCTATTCTCTTCTTGTCCTCCTTTGCCTGTTTCATTTTATCTTCACGTCTCAACTCCAATGTCTTCATCCTATTCTCTACCCCTTCATTTTTCTTTTCCTTTCTCCCCTCTCCACTTCACCTAACTCTACTTACCTCTCTCTCTAATCACTTTACCCCTTTGTTTTGCCTCCACTATCTCTCTCTCTCTCTCTCTCTCTCTCTATCTATCTATCTCTCTCTCTCTCTCTCTCTCTCTCTCTCTCTCTCTCTCTCGCTCTCTCTCTCTCTCTCTCTCTCTCGCTCTCTCTCTCTCTCTCTCTCTCGCTCTCTCTCTCTCTCTCTCTCCGCTTTCCTTTTTCTCTCTCCTTCTGTTACTTGAAGCCATATGGTCTGATTGTAACCATGTGTGTGTTTGGAGATTACAGTGGTGGCTCTGTCAGACTCTGGGAAACTTTACTATAACACATAGAGGTGGCACCGACACACACACACACACACACACACACACACACACACACACGCATGCATACACTTGCATCATGCCAGAGATAACTCAAGAGACAAAGAGGAAGCCATTTCAAAGCTTCTCCTCCCAGTTCATGTCATTGTGGTAAGTATTTTCATATTTTGCTTTTGTGAAGTGACAATAGCATAAACCACAAGGATTAGTGTTTCACAGAAATGGGGTGATGAATCGTCTGGTATACGTCCCTCTTCCTCTTTTCATGTGCTTTGGGAAAACATAATAGTGCCAAGCTGTGTGCATTGTGTGCTGCTGCCTTGCTCAATTAGAAAAAATGCTGTGTTTGTATTGCAAAACAAAAGAATTACGTAGATTTGAAATCAAAGAAAGCTGAGTTAAACAAGGACGAGGGGTAAGATCAGAGGGAGTGGGAGAGGACGAAGAACAGTGATCTGGTTTCCTCCTTGTAATGACTTGTAGGATTTTTAGGCTAAACAACACACTTTTCTCCATTAAGTTAATGGAGGGAGATGGGTGCTTAAGAAAACACTGTGTAATAGTGTGTTTGTATGTTCTTCATCTGAGAACTGCTGCTCCTTTGAGTAGTGTACAGTGGAGAGATGAGCCAAAGAGTTTATAGTTGGATTCAAGCTCCTCACCAGAGCCAATAGTAGTATCAGTGTTGTTTAAAAAGCAGAACCCCACTGTAAAATAACTTAATCCAACACAAGGTTTGGTCTTTCTCTGTGTATTTACTAAACACAGTGAACTTAATTGACCTCTAGCATCTCTGGACTCAATTAGGTGCTCCTCTCCTGAGACTGAGAGAGGGTCTGTGCAGGAGCCTTTTCCAAAAATTGTACTCTGCTGTACTATTCTACTCTTTGTACGGTTTGGTGTCAAGCTCTTAGAGACTTCAGCAAGGTACTTTGCCAGAACACATTGTGGGAGCACAGCTGTGACAGGATGCTCTCTTCATCCCTTCCTTCTCCTTGTGCTCTTGTAACACGTGCCGTATATGAAAATAGAAAAGTCACAATCATTTCTATCGCTCCTCCTATTCATTTGCTCTATCATGACTATATCAACAGCTGTGTCATGGTTGAACCTGAACGTGGGAAGGGAAGTCGGTTTGAGCTTACGGGGGTGATAACTGGATTCATAAAGTCCCACTGGATGAACTGTCTGTGAATGCATTGTTAACAAACAGACTATATTCCAACTGTCTACTGTCTGAATGGGTCAAAACTGCTCATCGGGGAAGTACATGCACAACCTACACACACACACACACACACACACACACACACACACACACACACACACACACACACATACACACACACAAGCATATTCACAAATGCACACTATAACTCGCCACATCTCATGTAGACTACAACATCATTACATAGTGCAATCTCCATAATTTAACGAGGCAACAGAAAAACATTACAAAGGGCCTATTATTGTAACTGTACACCAGCCAATTGGTCAACTGACCGTTCAAGTCACTCCATCCCTCTTAGTTATGGCGTTTTTCCATAACATGGTACCTGCTTGACTCGCCTCGACTCTACTCGCCTCACTGTTTGTCCGTTTTCCATTGCAGATTTTAGTACCGCCTCAGCGTGGCTGGTCGTCATAGCGGCGCCGCAGTAAACTGCTGTGACCTAACGCGACACACACACAGAACGTGGAAGGTGTGTTGTTGTTGCCACAGCCAGAAGACAAAATAAACACAGCTGGCTAAACTATTTAAAAATGGCGGGTTTGTTCAGGACACCCCCCTCTGTCGCTTTCACGTCACCTTTTGGTATCGGTTCAGCTCGCTTGGAACCTCGACTGAGGTGGTACTAAAAAAAGTACCTGTTAGCAGGTACCAGGGACTTTTTTTCGTAATGGAAAACCAAAAAAGGCGAGTAGAGTCGAGGCGAGCCGAGCAGGTACCACGTAATGGAAAAGCGCCATTACTGTTGCTACACCTAAGCTTTGCTATCTAGCTTCACATTTGCCGTTTACAGTAACTGTGGCAGATTTATCACTCGATTGGATTTTTAAGCAAGCAACACAGGTCCCTCACACATACTGTAGGATGTGCCAGTCCTGAACAAGGCCTTTTCTAACGTAACAATTAACTCCGCAAAATGATGTAGTAAGCTAATGTTATGCTACCCCTCGATGGACAAACAGTTAAATCAAGATATGAACAGAAGGAAAGCCCTTCACTGATGTTATCCTGTAGACAGAGGAGAGGAGATGATGTCCACGTCTGGTATTCCCTCTGTGTGTTCACATGCACACCATTCATTATGGGCCAAGACCACACACTGATACTTGAACCCAATGAACTATTGTGACAAAGTCTTCTCTAATTTAATTTATTTTCTTTAATTCTACCTTCTTTCTCTCTGTCTCGAGTTCTCAAAGTTGTTTAAAATTTCCAGTTCCTTTAGTGATTCTAATCCTGTCCTGTCAAGTAAAGAAATAAGTAAAAAACTAAAACATACTGTACAGTGCTATTTTCACCAGAGCAAACATAATGGTTGAAGATTCTGTAAAGATATGCTTTAAATTATATAAATGTCTTTCAGTGAGAGTGGTTATAAGTCTGTTTTGAGACGTTATATTATAAGCTAAGCTAATTATTAAATGCACTTAAAGTTGGAAGCACTTCCACCTTAAATGCGCTTCAAATAACAAGCGGTCCAGTTCAGCCCAGGAGGTTTAGGGAGCCCACACAGGAGTGATTGTCCAACCATATGGCACCATCTAGTGACCTTCTAGTTTAATCACATTTGTATGTTCATACCGCCAGCATTCCTCAGTCAGACCATGACTGAAACAGCACTGTGCACACAAACAGACTGCTTTTCCATTATCAGAACAATGTATATGTAAAAATAATAAAGAATGTTCTGACAAAATGCCTGCCTGCTCTGACCTGTGGCGGTGACATCTGACCCTCAGCTGTGAGGTGGTTGATCTGTCCGAACTAGTCTTAACTGTTTTGGCTCTCACTGGTCAAGTAGGGAGCTGCTTTGTTCTGCCTGGCCTATGTTCTGATGGACAGGTTCACAGTGTAGCGCTGAATATCCAGACTGGCAAGAAAACATCTCTTTTTCATATTCTGATTTTTTTTCCCCCTTCCTATTGAGTATTTCTCTGAGGCCTGTGGGAGACTGAGGAAGCTAGTGACACCCTGTCAGCTCAGTTGCTGTCACATACATGTAAAAGGAGAAGAAGATTGTTGTTTTACAGAGCCCTGGCCAAGTGATCATCAAAGTACACCTTTGTGGATGAAAGCATGTATTGGAGATAAAGAATCAAGACAAAATTGAACCACTCCAAGGAATGATTAAACTGACGTCAAGGGGATAAATAGATCACTTTAACTCATTCTCATAGTTTGTAAGGGCATTTTCTCTAAAAGGATCAGAGTGGATGGGGGGACAACTTCATACACATAAAAGACACAACTCTTTCTTTTTTTTTGGTCACACAAAAAAAGACACATTCTTAACCTTCGTAAGAGATGTCAGGGCCAGAAGAGACGTTAAAAAACCTGAATCCACAACATAGTAAAACATTCTGCAGGTAAAATAGTCCTTCAAAACAAGGTTGGTGAAATTTACACTGCTCTTGATTAACTATGTTCTGATGTTCCAGCATTTTCCCTTTATAATATGTTTTGGAGACAGGCGATGTATCAGCTTTCCTTTTATGTTTGTTTTCATCTAGCCAGGGGAATTTGTCTTGATGTTCTGGTCTGAGAGCAAGTATAGTATTGAAAAATACTCACGCAGAATATCTACAACAATATACTCAGTTTGATTTATGACATCAGGTAGCTACACTACATTTGGTCAATCATAAATCGAACAAGCTAGCTAGCCTACTAGATAAATAATGGCTAAAATTAGATAAAGACATTGCTTGCACAAACAACAAGTATTATCACCTTTTCTGTGGTAGGCAGCTGGTATTACTGAGCTTCACCATTCTTCATATTACCAATCCAGCTAGCGTCACTATTTCAAATGAACCCAAAACTCCCAGCAGCCAGAGATGCCTAATTCTGCTAATGATGCTTAAATTGTAGTGGCAGCATTGACAATGCAGAGCAGATGACTGTACACAGTTATATTCAGGTATGAACTGAATAAACCAGATTAGACTTGAGTAGCCTATACAAGTACAACACGTTATGCAACGCATTCAATCTGCGTTACCTTTTGCATATGTGATATATATTATGTATATATTATGTCTAGTTTGGATGGGTTATTATTCGCTTTGATTTAACTGACAGATGAAACATTGACACCAGTAGATGATAGCTGGAAAAGAAGAAAAAAATGTGTATATGTATGTGTGTGCATGTGTATTTGTGCGTGTAAGTATGTATATATGCATGTATGTGTATGTATACTTGTATAAATAAGTGAATAATTATATTGTTTGTATACAAGTACAAAAGTAGAAAAATGGGGTAGGGTTTTTTTTAACTTCTTCCTACTACTTTTTGGACGTGGGAATCCTTATTTGAATCATTTACAATAATTTTGAAAGAAACGTTTGAGTATTTTGTTTTTGTTGGTTTTCATTGCTTGTGCTGAAATGTACATGTTCTTATTTATCTTTTATCTTTTTATTTTTAACATTCAAACATTCAAAATGAACTAAACTAAACCAAAATCAATCTCCATTATCTTAAGGCATAGGAACCCTGGTGTAAAATGATCTTACCATCTCTGCCATTATATGTTGAGGAAAATCAATTAGAAAACTTAATTCACTCAATGCCTAGTCTGTTTAAGTAATGTATAAGTTACACATTACTGACTCTGTGTTTACATGAAGACATGCATAGACACCTGGCACAAACAGAACTAGTAGGCTTTGTCTAATAGTTTCAATGGTGCAAACTGCATAACAGTGAGCATATGTGAACATTGGCAGCACGGTGGCTCAATGGTTAGCACTGCTGGCACACAGCAAGAAGGCACTGTTGAGTACTGGGATTTAATGTACTTTCTCTGTGGAGTTTGCACATTCTTCCTGCATTCCATAAAGAAATGCATGCTAGGTAACTCCTGCCATTGCCTTTGACGTAAGCACTGGCATTACAACTGGAGTTGGGCTCCAGACTATGGCTGCCCACTGCTTCTAATTAGTAAGGAATGGTTCACTGCAGAGGTTACATTCCTTGTATGTGTAAATGTACTTGGCGAATAGAGGAAATATTATTATATTATTATATATCAAATCTCGGCCACTGATCTCAATCATTCTTTTTTTAATTTGTCTCTCACAAGTTCCCCAACTGTATGATGTACAATACTAAAGACTGAAGAACCTCTTCAAGATGAAACATTCACACGTTCTTGCTCTTGAATCCTTTCATCTTCAGAAAACAAATCACTGCCTCAGAAACTGAGTGAAATCAGTTGATTAGGGTATTTTTTTAGAAACCGCATATATATAAACTGCATATCTGTTTTATATATATATTTATATATATATATATATATATATATATATATAAATATATATATATATATATATATATATATATAAATATATATATATATATAAATATATATATATATATATATATATTTATATATATATATATATATATATGCTTGCAAAGCACTATTGATGCATTTGCTTATCAGAATCAGAATCAGCTTTATTGGCCAGGTTTGCGCAAACAAACAAGGAATTTGACTCCAGTTAATCTTTGCTCTCAAAGTACAAAACTCATTTAACATATAAGAATATAAAACAGAAGGACAGTGAGAAATATGTTTTAAAAAATACTGTTAAGTATACAGTATAACAATACAATAGAATTTAGAAATTTACAAAAAATATACAATAACAATTGAAGAGAGGGAAGGAATAGTGCAATATCAGTATGGTCTGAGATTTAAGATTTGAATATAAATATAAATACAGTGCAAGGCAGTTCAGTGCAATATTAATAACAATTATGTAATCGTAATATTGAAAATATACATGAGGTAGATGAGCAGAACAGTGTTGATTGACTTTGTTCAGTGTTACGGTGTGGGGGGAGGGGGGGGGGCTATTTCTGAGCGTTCAACAGAGTGACTGCTTGGGGAAAGAAGCTGTCTTTGTGTCAGCTGGTTTTGGCGAGCAGTGCCCTGTATCGCCTACCAGAGGGAAGAAGGTTGAACAGTTTGTGACCAGGATGTGAGGGGTCTGCAGAGATTTTTGCTGCCCTTTTCCTGACCCTGGACCAGTACAGGTCCTGGATGGAGGGAAGGTCAGCTCCAATGATCCTCTCTGCAGCCCTAATTGTCCGTTGCAGTCTGGCCCTGTCTCGTTTGGTGGCTGACCCAAACCAGACAGTGATGGAGGTGCAGATGACAGACTGAATGATGGCTGAGTAGAAAGTGTTCAGCAGCTGCTTAGGCAGATTAAACTTCCTTAGCTGTCGCAGGAAGAATAACCTCTGCTGGGTCTTTTTCTGGACAGAGTCAATGTGGGGAGACCATTTTGGGTCCTGTGAAATGGTTGATCCCAGAAACCTAAAGGAATCCACAGTGGACACTGTGTCGTTCTGTATGGTGAGGAGGGGGGGACTTCTCCTAACGTCCACTGTCATCTCCACAGTCTTCTTGGGATTTAACTCCAGGTGGTTCTGACTGCACCAATGGACAAGCTGTTCCACCTCCTATTCCCTAAGGGCTACAGGCCACATGTCAGCAAACCTTTATCCTGCTGAAGTGTCCATGAGCAAAAGAATAGCTTCCAAGTCCAGGGTCACCACGCTGTAACTGAACCAGGGCTCTAAGCTCTGTGAAAACAGACTTTCTTAGTTTATTAAAATAACACTTTCTCTGTGATCCTGTAATATTTTTCATTCATGAATGACACTTTGTATTGTTTTGTGAAAACCAGAGGCATCACTGCAGTACAAATGTTCTACATGACTCCACCATAGCTACATGAAGAATGTGATGCAAGGTCAGAATCAATTCTACAGAGGATCCAGTGGAGGTCAGTGTTGCGTGTGAGCTCACTGAGCCGTCTGTGTCACTGTCTTAGGTCACTTCAGGGCAGTTTGTCTCAAAACAAACTCTGAGTATCAGCTGACCTCAGTGTAACCTTTCTGGATCCAGATGTGAGTGTGTGTTTCTGTGTGTGTGATGAAAGGCGGGGATGTATGCAGTTTCCCCACTGCAGATCAGCTTCCACTTGAGAAAGCACTGCAGCAACTCCTCTCACATCACATGCACTACGTTCAGAGAGAAGAGGGAGAGGAAAGAGGGGTGGGCGGGGTGGGCGGGGTGAAAGAGGGAGGGTGGGGCTTTTGGGGTAACAAACGCCCCCTCTGATAGCCTACTTTAATATGCAATTAGCTCCAAGCGAAGAGGCAGGCAGGCATCATCAACACAGGCACAACTTGACGGTAACACGGCGCAGTCCATTCATTTTTAAACCAGCAGGAATGCTTAATGGAGCCACAGGCACTCCTCCTGCCGTCTGGACAGAGTTGGTTCACTTTACTCCGTCTGTTTCTGAACTTTTCACGGCCATAACACTATGGACCCGCCATGGACTGACACTGGCGCTCCGATACGGCATGCAAATACGTACTCTGACGTCGGCGATCATGTGGCTTTTGGCGTAGATCCTCCTTGTGATCGCCAATTTTTTCTTTCCTGTCGCCTGTTGTCTGCTCGATTATTGGACCGCTGCGAGAGTGTTTGAAACAGATTTGGCTTATTTCTGGGTCTAGCAGTCGCGTCGCTTTGGGATTGTACGCACTACCTGAGCATCGCGCCAAAACGGTGGGCAGGTAAGAAATGGATAAACTCTTCCTCTGTTTTCCTAATGGTTCGCCACGGCTTCCCCCTCAGAAGTCTCTCAAGTTAAAACGGCATGTTGTTGTTTTTTTTGTTGTTGTTGTGTCCCTCTCTTGGCTTGCTCTGCCCCTGCGTGGCTCCCAAACACCCACACGCCTCTGTATAAATATTTTAACTTGTCTAGCCGCATGAACTTTGCCTGCCCCTGTCGTTTACACCTGCGTGCTGAGACAATGTGTCCGCCAAGTTGTTAATTGGACGTTTTCCCCCCAGTGTTTAAGTTTCACTTTGATGCGTTGTGGCGTGGTGAGAGAAGGCAGACAGGAGAAACATCGTGTCTACTTTTCCTCCTCCCCGTGTCGACATAACCAGCAAAACATGGCCGTCCTTTGCCGACATGTTGTTACGTCGATGGCGAGAGGGGGAACATTTGGGGAGAGTGTTTTTCTGCGCCCCACTGTCACATCTCGGGCTGGCCGGTGGAAACGGCCGTTAAACTCCGCACCGCCGCCGGTGTACCCGCTCACAATCAGCGGCACTGAGGTTTGAGTGCAACTTTTTGAGTCCGACGTTGTTTATACTTTGATTTGTGCGACTCTGTGATGTAGGCGTAACGTTACCCCTGGTGATGCCTCCTTCCCTCCGATACCACGGCTCTTACTGCATGCAGACAGACACACAGTCAGTACTGTAGCATAGGAGCTGATTTATATCCTGCCATTGCAGTAGGCCTTCAACTGCTGTGAAAAGTCAGGTATGGTTCCTTTTATTCAGAATATCAACTTTGGTAATGAACCCAGTGTCCCGGACTGTAGGCAGTGTGTTGTGCTGCACTCCTCTGGAGGCAACACACTTAAGGAATAGTGTAACCAGTAAAACCATTTGAAGCGATTGTGGTTGTTTGATTTATGTCATTGCGTTGCATACTTAATGTTATCATGCACTGCATAAGATAGCATTAGTCAAGTCACGGAGAAGAGATATGAACATAAACAGATACAGGATGAGAATTGAACCCACATAATTATAAACATACTCCAGTGCCATAGTTCAAACATGGGGATTGTGCTTGCTCCTGTAGGCCAATGTATAGCATCTACCTAGTTTTCTAGTTTATTCCACCATTGTGTCATGCAACAGTCAATTTTATATACAGTAGCCTACTGTGTCTTCTTCTTCTTCTTCTTCTTCTTCTTCTTATTATTATTATTATTATTATTATTATTAATAATAATAATAATAATAATAATAATAATAATAATAAATAAATAGGTGTATTATTGGGAGACCATGCCAAAACGTTTCTTCAAAGTCACTGTAAACTTTTTGTATCCATCAGACCTGAGTCTGATTCTATTCTAACCTTACATAATTACCCTATATGACATAAATGCAGCATATACACCCACAGTAGAACTAAACACTTTGAAGAGACAATATCCTGGTAAAAAGAGCACTATTAGTACATACCCTAAATTGAGGTGTCGGAAGAGAAAATGTTGAATTGGTGCATTCTACAGAATACAACACATTTACAGGCCAATACACACTAGATGTATGTTTGGCCTGTAAATGTGTTGTATTCTGTGTTACATGTGGACATAATAATGGTTTGAAAAGAGTCTGTCAACGACATACTCGTAAGTACTGCTGATGATGACATTAAAATGAAAATGATAAGCAAGAAAAGAGTAACACCTGACTATGACAATTCCATGAATGGAGACACTCCAGCTCCCTGTGCCACTTACAATTAGATATAGACTCTGACAGCATGTACAGTAGTTGAGATAAAAGTAGCATTTTATATCTTACATATTGGTGGTTGTGATAAACAGCCCCTAACACAAATTTACTATACTGTAATTGAATGCACCTGTTCACCAGTGCACAGTCTTAGACCTCTGACAGGTCTACACACTCCGTTCCTACAGGTGGGCCAATTCATTGAAAAGCATTTTAGTGTCTGTTATGGATATTGCTTTTTTAAGTAAAGCTGTCAACCCATACATTCTTACTGTGTGTCTGATGAATATTTTGTTCATTAGACAACATTCCCCTCATACTGGGATGACCCACTATGTTGTATTTCTAAACATACCTTGATCAACAGCCCAACAGAGCTCAGTCTGTAAAAGACGTAAGTGATTTTGATCACAGTGCAGTTAACCCCCCCCGTCATACCCGTTACCAGCAATTCCTCTGGGTATAAACTTGGCTTCGCTCACTAAGCCATGCACTCTTCCTCTTTCCATGTGAGTAGAAATGTGGCTCATGTTTGTTCTTCACATGGTTTCCACGTGTGATCTGCCAAATCAAAGATAATGTTATATAATTTAGAATGACAACCGGCTCATTTTTATTGGTGGCAGAACAATCAAAGGGTTTCTGTTGATAAAAGTAGGCCGTCACGTTTCAAATCACATACAGTTGCTTAGCGTGTTGTGTAGCCAAGCTTTTTTTGCAGAACAACGTAGGGAATACAGCCAAAAAATAGGTGTATAAGGTGAATTATGATTTTGTTGCTTGCCCAAACGAATGAACTGTTAGCAAGTCAATGTACTGGAAAAGAAGTGGTGAATGTAAAGGAAGACTATTTAAAATCCCTATTCTTGTCCAGTTTGGGGTATATAGGAGGAGGAGTTGTTGAATTTACAGTTTTGACAGATGCAAGATTAAAGCAGTTTAAATATTTTTTTGGGAAATATTTTTTCTAGGTATTGCTTAAGGGATTAGAGAAATGGACAGATGTCTCCACGCTACCTTGTTGTCTAGGCTATAACGTTAGTGATTGCCTCATCATTACTACACATCTTTTGAAGAAGTGGCATAAAAGATAAATGTACTCTCATTAAATCGCCTATTTTTCCAGTCTTGCTCAGCCATGCAGTGTTTTCTCAATGTACTGTGACCTCTTTAAAATGTCACATCCAGCTGTGAGGTGATCCACTCTATTTGTTCTTAGAGGCGTTTATTCGTTTACTGTAGTCAGATGGTGGAAAATGAACAAGACTCAGTCTGTCAGATTCTTTTTAGAAACCATTGGTATGGTCTGACAGTGAAGAACGTGCACTACAGTCACACTTATAAATCACGTGCGAGATCTGATTCTTGACAGGTATCTTACCGCCAGATGTTGCATGTGTCAGCCATGCTATCGAGAGCTATTTAAATTGTCTGATTGTCCGTTTCTGACTGCTAACTGGAACTAAGCTGGAGCAGAAGATGACAGTGAAACAATGAGAAAGTATGTTTGTTTTAGGTACATTAAAGTGGAGAGGTAGTTCTATTTCAGTGCTGTGAGAGAAAGTATATGTGGTGTGTGTGTGCTGTAAAGTTGTCATAAGTAATGATTCTTTCTAGATACTATATGTTTAAAACAATACAGTCTTCGGTATACATTTGATATTAACATTTTCAACCCAAGGCTGCACAGATGAAACAACGGGCAAGAAAATCAACTTGTCCTCAACCTGTCACTATTATGGCATATGTGTGTTCTGACAAAATAAATGTTATATAAATACAGTTTATAAAATCAAAATAATCTGAAGCATGCTAACAGCATAGAACTTGCTCTTGACTTTAATGGCTTTTTTTTTTTTTTTAAATAATATATATATATATATTTTTATTTTATAGGAGTATATTCATGTGAACAATAATACACATGTTGCTTTTTTGCTTTGTATGAGACAAAAAAGTATTGGTCCTATATTTTTTGTTTGTCAGACCTCTTTATTTCATGTCTGGCTGTTATTTTTAGAGTCGTGCCAGCTGACAGATGGTTTGTTTCAAAAGTTGCAGTTTTTAACATTTATCAGAAACATCCAGCATTTCCTAACTGCACATTACACTGCCACATCCAATCTTGAGCTATATACTCATGGCTGTCTGTTCTCTTGGTGAAACATTGGAATGAGTCATCGCGGGTTGGAGGACCTATGGGTTGTTGTCATCACGACCGGCCGTGCTCAGCTGGGCTTTGTGATGACATCAACATCAACGCTACGCTGTGTTCCAGTGTTTTCCGGTTCAGGTCCCCTCTCGGCTGTGCCTCCCACCGGCTTCTCAGACGTGTTGTTAGGTGACTAAGGCAACCACACACATGAGCTCATCACCTGTAGGTGTGGCTGAGAGGGAGAGCGTGATGGAGGGAAGGAGACAATTAGAGGGGTGTAGCTGAGGGGTTACATAGGGACAGAAGGGGAGGGAGCATGAAATCAACACTGTATGAGAGAGTACGCGTGATGTCTGAGAGAGACAGAGTGATACAGTGGAAGAGACAATTGAGTGACACTGCACGCGAGTGACGAGAGAGGAAGACGGAAGTAAGAAGCGGATGGAGACTAAAGGTCCACTTGCATCTTAACTTGTGAAGGCAATTGTCCACATTGGTGTCATGTCAGTTTTTGATGTGAAAGGCTGCGAATTGCTAGCTCAAGACTTAGTTGGATTCCTGGAAATCTTCAATTGCAGCCTTAGTGGAAATCAAAGCAGAAACATTTCCAGGTAAAGTACACAACAGGTCACAACGCTCTTACATTATGATGTGATTTTTATGTGCCCATGAAGGCAATCCCTCTTACTGGTGTTCTACTGGAGATGGTGTTGCCAGTGTGTGCACATGGAAGTGATAACAGAAAACTGCAGTTAGCATATAAAGAATTTAAGGTACGTCTGTGGTATTTAACATGTCGGAAATCCAACCGGACTAAAGGTGTCGCAAAGAAAACCAGCGACGTCGAGCGAGCCAGAGAGTGACAAAGAAAAGAAAGAAGACACGAGAGACAGAATGTCGAAGCGGTGTGAATGAGAAACAAGAGATGGCCTAGGAGTGACAGACTGCAAGAGAAGTGTGTGGAAGAAAGAGCAGGTACACTGGACCCCATCATTAGTATCTGCAGTTGGTTGTTTCATAAGCTGTGTATTTTATTAAAGACTCCCCTGCTTTATTGCTGCATTGATTATTATCAAAGTCTATGGGTGCAAAGCAGTTTGTAGAGCGGTGTGCTTCTGCATGTGTAAGCATGTATTAAACTCCCCCGTGTTCATCATCCAGAGGGCTCATTTCTCGTTGCCACTGCAGTCTTTTAGAACTTGATGGTGCTTCTGCGGTTGACAAATTAAATCCTCTGCTGAAATTCTGAACACAACGACCACTACAAGCAAAAGTTAGTTCCACACCCTTGCAGGTCGTTCATGCCTGTGTGAGCATGTGTGCTCCCCTTGTCCCATCCCACTGTCCTCCAAAATTCAAATTCAATTTTTTTTTGGGGGGGGAGCGGGAGAGCGAGAGCTTTTTAAAAGGCCTTCTGCACTGCACCACGTCAGCCACTGGCACAGCAGAGACACACCCCTCCTGCCAGCGTGAGACCAATGAGGAGAGGCCGAAGCTATTTACAAGCCACACCCACTGCAGGGAAGGCAGAGATTGACAGGTCGGAAATCCGGCCCCGCTGGAGCACCAAATGCTCGCTGAGGCTCCAACTCAAAAAAAGAAAAAAAAATACAGAGCTCCAAAGTCTCCAAGCATTCTCATTTGGACTCAAGACAGACATCCTTCTCTCCCTCTCATGCATTCACGCACACATAAAAGGACATACTGACAAACCTAAACATTATAGCACATTGCATTTGCAGTGAATACAACGTGGTAACCGTTGGACTGACGTTTTGCTGAACCCCTTCCCACATCCTTTGTCACTGTTGACCTCATTTGGAGGCTGCTGGCTGGGTGCAAGATGACCCTTGCCCTACTTTCACAGTGCATTACTGTAACCAAAAACTCCCAAGAGCATCATTAGCAGTGGTTTAAGCTCTTAAAAGTTGACATGGTGAAGAACAAGGTTTCCGGTGGAGAGCAGTGCTCTGTTATACTAATGTGGCTAGTTGTGCATAAGGCCATTAGTGAGAGTGGAAGAGGAGAATAGAGCTGGACAGCAAAATCAAGTCAAGGGGGGCTATTGCCATGGAAGCTAAATAAAAATGTGCAAGAGGTATGGTTAACCCCTGTATTATTCAGTTTGCTGTAATGAAACACACCCCATCTGCTTTTCATTCCCACTCACAGCCCTGGCGTCAAGTGAATGCTCGCTGACGTGTTGGCCTTCGTCATTGGGGTCATTTTGTGAGTCTATATGGGGTTGCAGCAACAAACCGAATTGCCCTACATGTTACATGACTGTGTGTGTTGGAGACACATCAGGTCCTGATGTTCAGCCAGCAATGCAAAATCTGAGCCTACCATAGTTTGACTTTCATTTCGTTTGCTGTCGGTGACTATTAGGTTTGGAAATACATTCAGATGACGAAGCAGTTGGTAATATTTTACATGTACACTGGCTTACGCAAGGTGCTAAGAATGTGGACATGAGCAGAATTAGTTATATGGTGTAAACCTGCAGAAAAAGTGAATTTGGGATGGATTTTAAAACATCGCTGCTGTCCTGACACTAATGACCTCTGCTGGGTTTCGGCTCCTGGATACAAGCGCACGCACGCTTTCTGTTGGTTACAGTGTTACTATAGTAACGCAACCATCAGCAGCAGAGTGGGTGACACTTGGATATTTTTAAAGCTTGCCCTGTGTGTGTGTGTGTGTGTGTGTGTGTGTGTGTGTGTGACAATACACCTGTGTGTTCAGACAGGTCTGACAATGTGAGACTATATGTGTCTGTGTTACGTGAACCCGAATGAACGGAAGACTTGATTCTTGATCCAATGCGGTGTAGTCTGCTTGACAGTGTTTCCATCATACTGTATATAGGCCACTGTGTCTCTTATATTGTAGGTTAAACAAGGTCACAGCAGTGATGACCAGTCTAGCTTTCTGTTACTTAACGGACTAGAGCTGCAACTAACGATTATTTTCATAGTCGATTAATCTGTTGATTATTTTCTCGATTATTCGATTAGTTGTTTGGTCTATAAAATGTCAGCAAATGGTGCAAAATGTGGATCAGTGTTTCCCAAAAGCCCAAGATGACGTCCTAAAATGTCTTGTTTTGTTTACTGTCACAGAGGAGAGAAGAAACTAGAAAATATTCACATTTAAGAAGCTGGAATCAAAGAATTTTTACTTTTGTCTTAAAAAATTACTCAAACCGACTAATTGATTATCAAAATAGTTGGCAAAACAAATTAATTTAAGAGTTGACAACTAATGGAATAATCGATTAATCTTTGCAGCGCTTCCACGGAGTAAGTTCGGCAACTTGTCACAAAAGTTGATGGGTGTGTGATATTGCAAAAGTAGCCCCTGCCCCTTTTTAGTAGATTGAATAAAATAATTCAAGGGAAAAGTGCTGGTCTAAAAAAGTGAAAATGTGCAATATACACAATTTGCTGATGTGACCAAATCTTGTTCAAATCAAAAGAGCATATCTAAAATCTGCTTTGTCACTCTGATACATATATCAGCGTCAGTGTATCAGCCAATAAGTAACAAGAAGTTGCGAAAACAAAAATAAGTTTGAAATCATTTAGAAACATTGTCGCCATTAGTTTATCCCTCAGAGAGACCTGACAAGATTATTTCTCAACTGTGTAGAAAAAAAAAAAGGTCCCGCTCAGTACATATCTTGGTAACAGTTCTTTAATAACTCAAATTTAAAGAAGTTTAACATTTTAGGGCAATACACTTATTGGCTTTCATGCAAGGGATCCTTATTTAAAATGTTTGTTATGTTAAGTGTAAAAGAAAATAAATATGATATACTGATAGCATCTTTTGTATTACTCACTTAATATCCGCATCGGCCTCAGAAAATCCAGTATAGGTTGGGCTCCAGTGACAAAATAACCATTTTCATTGCTTATCCACGTTCAGTCTTTATCACAGCCCAGCAAAAGTAACGCTGCTCTGTTGCCAGGCAGAACCTACCAAGCACTCAAACACAGTGCAGCACTGCTTTGCTCTAGAGGAGGCACGTGATGAGATTTAAATCAATTCTGCGACGGTCCCAAATTCTGCCTCTTCCACCCCTGCTGGGACATGTTGTATTAATGGTGGTGGTGCTTCTCCTCACCCACACAATTCAGACAGACACATTGTCCTCCTTGCTGCAGTGGCTGACTTGTGGACCAGCAGTCAGAAAGGGAAAACTCACTCCATACAGCAATGCTCCATAAAGCAGTGTGCACTCTCTCTGCAATATGTTTTGATTACTTGTGATATGAAGTGTGTGATCGAGCTTCAAAGTTTTTGTTAATGTTACAGCAGTCAGTGTTTCTGCAGCTTTCTGCAGGTTTCTATGCTGCGTTCTTGTCTTGTCTTGTGCTGGTTATTTTAGAGCCCTGGTGTTACTGGCTGGTTTGTACTTCATGCATGGCTTCAAGTGCGGGAGCTGCAGAGGTTGCCATCCTGACTGCCTGCCTGAAAACTCTGGCACTCATTTGGCTGTGTCTCTACATTTCATGAACTTGCAAGAGACTCAAGTGTATTTGATCAATCTGGTTGCATTATATAATTTTATATTTACTGTAGGCCTGTAACAAATATTACATATTTGTCTAAATGTGTACATAATCGCAGTATTAAGTAGTAAGTTTTGGAAGGGGAGTGAAACAGAGGACATGATGCCTTACATATCTCCATGAAACACAGACAAGCCTTTAACCTCACATATGTCTTGCTTTTTAATGTGTCACTGACAATAAAGCAGCAACCTTTGACCTTAACGTCTGAGCCACAGGTCCTGTAGTTACTCTAGTGATCCATAAGAAAAGTTTTTCTTCCCAATAATTACATCACTATAAACATCATGACACGTTTAGCAGAAACAGTTGGCATGGGGTATGTTGGTTCAGATGTGTCACTCCCCTTCCAAAACTTCAGTTTCTGAGAGCACAGTCTGAGTCATATGCTTCCCCCCCAACTACACTTTGAGATTACATCAATAATGCACAGAAATGGGAACCGACAAGAGTGTGCTGCTGTGACTCATCTGTTTAGTGTTGTTCTCTTCCCACTGCTCTTTGGATAGATATCCTTCCTATAGCACCACCATATTTCTGTTGTATTAGATCATCTGTCTTCAGACATTAGACCGGCTCAGTGGTACGAATGGTTTGAATTGATTTCCCCTGTGTTCTCTCCAGTATGCATGCCAGGGCTGATAAATGTAGCTGCTGCCTGGCGCCATTAAAGGTAACTCCTTTTAAAAAAAAAAAAAAAAAGAAAAAAAAAAGATGGCTCCACTAATATAATGCACCAATCAGACAGCCAGACAACTGGCGAGTACAGATAGACGGGCAGGCAAGGGGCTGCCAGGCTGGGTATTCATACAAGTTTAATGAGCATCAAGACAGTAGGGAGTTTGTGGCTCAAGCACAGCGCTCACTCTGCACAAAGATGCTTACCGGCTGACTAGGGCCACGTCCACACTTACCAAAACAATCTTTTCTTTTTTTTACCCGTCTTCCCTGGATTCGTTACAAGGATTTTTTGCATCCATACGGGTTCAGGTGTGAATGACTCAACGCGCTAACTTCATATTCCAGGCCTATAGGCGGCGCTGGTTCTGCTACAGAAATTCACCAAAACACGGAGAAGAAGAGTTAACTTCCCATCATAACATGACTAGCTAGACTAACGTTCTCTTAATACATCCATCGACTATAATAACTTTCACCACTCCTCATTTTATAAAGGCCTCCGCAGGAAACGTGTCTTTGTTTACATTGTATAATGTGCTGTTGGATTGCTTTTTATTTTGCAATTCTGTCTGCCATCGGACTTGATTGCAGTGCGCTAGCTGGCAGAGCTAACTAGCGGCATCGGCAGTCAAACAAACATCAATGATCCAATGTCTTTTTGATAATCTACACGTTTTTCTTGCAGTAGCTTTTCTACAATAAGCCGTGGTAAAAGTTACTATAATCCGTTCAAGGAGTTGATAAGCAGACAGATTAGCTAGCTAGCTTCCACTTTATAAACAGCTAGCTAACCATAGCAGCTAACGTTAATGTTACGTCGCTGCTGTAGCGGTCAGCTACTTTAGCGATGTTTAACGTTAGCTACATAACGTTAGCAATATATCTTGTGTAGAATCCAGGACCGGCAGAGCAGAGGGAAGTGTCAGGGAGCAGAGACAAACTATTTAGCTAGATGAAGTGAGCTGGTTTGACCATTGAGATGGGATATGCTCGCTTAGCTTCACCACAGTCGTGTGTGGTGAGAGATCGAGGGGTGTGGCAATGACATCATCGATACGATAAATATCCGGCTTCACCATCCAGACGAAGCCAAAAGAGAGCCGTTTTCGAATTTTTTCACCCTGGGACCTGGTTTCCAAAAAGTGTTTTCAGGCAGTGCGTTTACTGGATTTGTGTGGACGAGGGGCCCAAACGATACTAAAAATGTGCGTTTGCACCAAAAAGCGTCTCCGTGTGGATGGCCCCTAGGTTAGACACACTGAAGAAAAGGTGCGAGACTTGACCAAGGTTATAAAAGCAGCCGAGTTTGAGTGCAATCATTTGTTTTTGTACTCGAAATAAAGTCAAAGTAATGATGTTAAAAATGTTCAGATGGCTGACTAATAGTCTGAAACATTAGTTTGAGCACATTTCTTTCAGCTCCACAGCTGAGATGTTTACAGACAAACAAAAAGAACAATATGTGTCTCTCAGGGACACCAAATGATTAATAAGACTGAAGCCTGTTGGCAAGGTTATTATCAAGGTATTATACAAGTTATTTTGCTAAAGTTAGTGTGACTGGTGAATAATTATACATTTTCCCAGTTATTGATCACACACTGTACTAATTATCTTTTCCATGATGGCATTCAGTGCTCCCAAGCAGCCAGTAAAGGCAGCAGGAGAGCGGCCCCTCTCCTGGTAGAGTAAAGAGAGGAAGAGGATTTTGGTGCCAGTGTAGCCTCAGTGATCAGCACTCTTTGCGCAGGCTTTTCTCTTTATTTGAGACACAGTCAGCTCACACGACTTTAATTCAACTGCATTCATCTGTTTATTGTGTAAGATAATGTTCCCTTTTCTGAGTCAGCCTCTGCTCAAAATCATGTCTTGTTGTAAAAAAATTTTCTATCAAGGACTCAACAAGGCACTTATTTAATATGCAAACCAGTGTCTGATGTCATCTAGTCAGTTGTGGCACATTTTTGAGGAGCCACTGGTAGCTTTTATGAGTTAACAGTGACATTGTTAAGCTATATAGCAGTTGTGTTTTCGGCTTACTAATATAGATGTTGCATAAATGGAACTGCTCATCCTTTCTCCCTCTACTTGTGTGGGTTCAACACACCAGTAGGAGGTAAAACACTCCAGCTACAGCGCTCTCTCTTCCGTTGTGCTCACAGTCCAGCCACTGTAGCCCATATGCACGCACAGAAAGTGTTCAGGCTGTGTCAGCAGTGAGGCGGCAGAAGGTCAGCAGGTCGTGTAAAGGGGCACTTGAGATGCAGCTGACAGATGCATCTCATTCAAAATTCTTAACTTCCAGCTAGTTTCTTCTCTATTCTGTGACAGTAAACTGAATATCTTTGAGTTGTGGACAAAACAAGACATTTGAGGATGTCATCTTGGGCGTTTGGGAAACACTGATCCACATTTTTCACCATTTTCTGACATTTTATAGACCCAACAACTAATCGAATAATCGAGAAAATAATCAACAGATTAATCGACTGAAAATAATCGTTAGTTGCAGCCCTAGGACAGATAATGAGTGTGTACCCTGCAGTGTTCACACAATGTGTGTAATCATCACCCAAAACAGGGTTAGTAGGATAATCACAAAGCTTGTAACGTTTTGTTTCTACGGAAGCAGTAGTTTCTATGTGCTGTTCATGATTAGCTCTGATTATTTGAGTGAAGCTGAATAAACCTCACAAACGCATGGGAACAGAATGGGAATCACCAGGCTTTCAAGGCACACGGCCTGTCGGTAATGTGTGCAAGATTTCTCAGTTCCAGTTTTTTTTCTCTCTCTCTCTCTAAAAACACTGGTGTTCTGGTCATTCCTGTATACAGTCTCTGTCAGTGACACTGATGTAGCAGCTACTTGACTACAGCTCTACGTCCACGGTTGCTATAGCGACACCATGGCAATGAGTCTGCATTCTAATGATGCCTCAGTGGGTTGTATGAGGAGTTGAGATATCTCGGGACAAAGAGTCGACTAGCGAAAGACACCCTTGGAGCCTTGAAGGGTACAGTGCCATGTGATTGATGCATAGCTGCCTGGCTGGGGGGCCCAAATGAACCATGTGACACGTTGGTGTGACTAAAAACAAAGATTCTCTATAACTAAAGATGGCGCATTACACACTAGGCCTGGACGATAAATCGTTATAAAATCACGATCTCGGTTCACCCCTGTTCGCAATTTAATTTTTAAATGATTTTTTTTTTCTCCAATTAATTTATTGAAAGCATTTGACTGACATGTTTTAATTATGTAAAGACATGTTCAGATAGAGCCTGTATCAGGGCCATATTTAGGGTTGGGCATCGTTTGAATTTTAACGATTCTGATTCCAATTCCAATTCTTCCTTTGGATTCCGGTTCTTATCGATTCTCGATTCCGATTCTCTGAGGGGTGGAGATGAAACGGGTCACATGCTTATTTTCACAAATAAGAGGAAAGTTTTATTTTGATTCAATGTTGGTTTGCAGTTTTACCGGGCTTTTTCAATGTAAAATAAAGCCACACTAGAGCGCTGCTTACTGTGCTCCATGGCTGCAACACAACAAGCGCCTGGCTGCTACGGAAACCAAAACTTGCGCATGTTAAATTGGGAAGCGATGATCGGATTTGAAACCAAATCCATTAAACGATTCCAATAAAGAAACGATTCTACTGGAATCGGAATTTTTGAAACGATTCCAAGTAGGAATCGGTTCTCGATGCCCAACCCTAGCCATATTTAGTTCAGTGTGTTATATGTCACTATTTTTGGTAGCCTACTGTACTTCAATGGCCAGTATGTGCTTTATTTTCTTTATTCATTGAAGCCTCTATGTTTACAGGCTTGTGGTGATGCACAATGTGCTATAAGTGCCAAAAAATATATGTTTGGTACTGCCAATTTGTTTTGTTTTGTCATGGTTCATGTGTGCAATAAACATTACACTTTGTGAGAAAACAATCGTGGCAGAGAATCGTGATATCAATTCTAAGCAAAAAAATCGTGATTCATATTGATGAACGTGACAGTTACAACACCAGTTACCGTCAGCGGAGTGGATGTTTTGGCCTATATAAAAGGAGTTATTTTCAGACACTTCCCTGTTTTAAGTTTTATCATAGAGACACACACACCCCTATACTAAAGGGTCCTCGCCTGGGTCAGGGAACCCGAAGACAAGGCAAGAGACTTTGATTTACCACTCAGATATTCCCTTGTTCACGGGCGTTTTAACCTCCTATACAGAAAAAGTATTGCCCGAGGGAAGTTTCTTAACCATATGATTTTCAGTAATACTCACAGTTTAAAGCTGCTCTTCGCGGAATCACCAAAAGAAAATTTTTCCGCTGAAAAATGCAGTCTCCGATGAGTTGGGAAGAGGCTTGCTGTCAAAATCGATCCCCGCTGGGTTGCAACTCGCCCAGCGGTTAAAGAGGAGTCAAAACTGCCTTCCGTAGGGGTGTTCCCTACCGCTTGGCAGGGTTGACGAAAAAGAGAAAAAAAAATAAAAGTCTTCAAAAAAGCACAAAACAAATACGCGGGTTTTGTTCCCTAGTTCAAACTTGAACTCAGGTATTTTTATTTTACTTAAAGCAGAAAGTTAAAAAAGGCAAAAAGCTAAACAGAAAAAGAAATGAACAAAAATGCACTAAGTCCCTAACAGGATAAAAATTGAATGCTCCAGTACAGAGTTCTTTCAGTACAAAATGCCCCAAAAGAGAGAAGAGCCTTTTATCATTGAGTTACTCCTTTTTATACATACATTGACCAGTTCACACCCATCATACCACCAGGGGCGATCTTACCACTTCTTATGGCCTAATAAAGTATCATTTTTTAATGCACCTACAGGATAACAAACACTCACAGGAAGCCTCACATGTGATGACGTATCATATGCTATGCTTTGGTCAATCTTAACAGAAACAACTAACACAAGCGAGTGGTAATGCTCTTCCATCATACATAACTTCTTGACTCCCTTCTCCTAGCAGGGGAAGGTCGGTGTGAAGTTTCATCAGTAGATATGTTTTACATCCGCTCCCCATTCCTTTCACTCTTACATGAACTCGATATACCCCACATGAACTCTTCCCCTGTCTCAGATGCAGTCTCTTACAGGAACACACAAACTTTGTTTCTGCATGAACTGCAGGCAGGCCTTCACATACATCTACACTAAGCAAATGAATATAATGCTGTATAAGCAAATGAATGTAATGCTGTATTTAACATAGTATCTAGCATGATTCTTATTCCTAATCTATTACATTTATAACCTGCAATATGATTTATTTATTTTTATATATATATATATATATATAAATATAAAATAAATAAATAAATAAAAGCAGAAATATAGTTGCAGCTGTTTTGGGGTTTTCAACTGAACGCTTCGTTCAACAATATTTTTCCCTGAATCATGCAGGCCTATTACACACTGTCCCATTGGTATGAAACGGTACACACTTCCTGTCTCCTAAGTGAGCGTGACCTTGTTTGTGTAGTGAACGTCATGTGGATGGATGAAAAGTTACATTTGCATAATATATTTATATTTTCTTTTGCTCACATTAGATTTTTATACCGTTAAAAGCCAGATTTAGCATTAAGAAAATAAGTTCTCTGTGGCGTTCGCACGCGTTAGTTAACTTAAGCCTATCTGTGTTGCCAGATCTCACGAGAGTTTGCTGCTTAGGCCTAACAAAAATAATTGTTTGTTTCCGACCGTCCCTGTCAATTTATGTGCGACCCAAATTTATTTTGTGAGCTTGGGGAAGAAATGATACGAATTAAATAAATACCCAAATAAAAACTTTGAGGCGAACTATAATTACATTTTTGTACAGCACTCTTGCGATGCAAGATGCCTGTTGTCCTCCAGCAATGCGATGTCACCGCAGCGGCATTTAACTTTGCCGTGTCCAGTTTTACGGCAGCAGCAGCGCGAGGACGGCGCCTTCAAGCAGCCCTCACCGGCCAGCTACAGCGCTACTGCGCCGCCGGGGAGCTTCAACATGTTAAATAGGGCAGATGAAACCACTCATGAACTATATGTTGTGTTTAATGTCATTCAAGAGGATGGCAACGTAGCAAGCAAACACGATCAAATGAAAGGTAAACACCCTTTTAGAGTGCTACAACAACGTTACAGCAAGTCCATGTGGCTCAATGGAGGTGGCTAACAGCAGTGAAGCTAATGACAACTTCACAACACAATTAATTTGGATAAAGCGTTGCATTATGGAAGATAGACGGGATTCTGAACAGCGATGCGCTCGCACACACACACACACACACACACCAGAGCCGATGTGTGTGCGTGTTACTTCACGCAGCACATGTAACTGATTGGAAACGATACAGATTATACATTATTTACTGCCACTGGCGCAGATGAACTAACGCTATACTCGTTACTGTAAGTAACCTACAATAAACCCTCCATGATTAAAAAGTCAATACTTATCAATAACCACCTACCTGTTACATGCTACATGCATAAACATGTAGAAACCGATATTTCTGTCGGCGCTGTCCACTCATGTCCACCGTGCTGTGCAAACACAGCTCTACTCTGCAAATAGCGACTTTTTACAAACAAGCTACAATGAAAGATGTCAGTTTGTAGTCTAACGGTTTATCTAAGTTTGCAACGAATCTTGAATTTTAGACAAACTCTTCTAAACTTAGCTGCTGTCTAATAAACGAACCATCCTCTCCACTGGAGTGGTAAACCTGTGGATGTATAAGACCAAAACGGATACATGTGGCTACTTAATATGCACGTGAATGAGCCTCACCAAGTTTTCAATTTGAATTTGAATTATGAAAAAAATAGAGTATCCATCGCTACTGTAAAGAAAAGAAAATCCTACCTATCCCTTGCTGCCACTGGGGAAAAAAATAAAATAAATTCCCTATCAACCCATGACCTCAACTGACAACCAACCCCAACCAAACAATTTTTTTTTTTATGCCTTAGACAGAAACAGGTCTCAAACAAAGTAAATTTTCTCCTGATTTGTCCATCTGAAAATGCCATTTTTGTGTCAGAGGTAGGTGGCAGGGGGTATGTGGCTTGTGGAAAATTGGTCCAATATTTACTTTGGTGACTATGGGGCGAAATAATCGGTCATACATTGTGTTCACATTTAATTCTCCCATTGGAATCAATACACTCGACCCACGGAAATGACTGCACTGTAAGTTGGGTCATCTCGGGTTCTAAGCCATCTGTGCTACAAAGTACAATCCTAACCTGCTGAGCTGACAGAAGACCCTAAAGCCTTACTTATGGTCAGGGCGTATTTACTGTTGCCCCACCCTTTAGCAGTGTAACTGTACATGCTTAAATATGATCATACTGTTAAGTAGGATCTTTGTTTGGTGGGGTCAAACCTATTTCTTCTGTCAATATTTCCTCATAAGCATCAAATATTTAAGTAGTGTGGTATACAGGAGATTCTAATTTGGTGGAGTGCTTTCCCTAATTCTCTGTGCCAACTTGGTTTTATGGGGCCTCATTATGTCTTGATGGAAGAGCACGCTGCTGCATCGACTCATTTTTACTCATGTGAATGAGTATGAAGCCTCTGCATGAGGCCTCCAGAATATCAATAGACTTTCTTTTTTTTTTTCAGCCAGATAAGCTTCTCACTTTCCTCTCATTACTATATTACCCTAGAAAAGTTTTCTCTGCTCACTCTCCCTCAGCTTTTCCTAACTGCTTTTTTTTTCATGGAGGTTTCATTTCAACAGAACTCAAAATAAAAGCTGCTCTTGGCTTTTTAAGATGTCTCTCTGAAGCTGGTTTGGTTGAAGCTCTGGTTTCTCTATTCAGATTCTGCAGCACAATCATATATGATTAGTCTATATTTCTCAGGACAACTTGTCTTACTGTAAGCGGCATACCAACTGAGCTATCAAAGTGTGATGATAAATGTTTTTACTGTACATAAATAGATACTAGCTGGTCCATGTAGCTGAGTTGTTTTCATTTTCAGTCAGGGTGAAGTTGCAAAACACAGCTGCTGCTGCTGCTGCTGCTGCTGCCACCTGAACTCTTCTAGTCTCAGCCAGGTAAAACTGACAAACTCTAAATATAGCAGGTGTATGTTGGAAGTGGCCAAAGTTCATATGGGCTGAAAGATTGTTGCCCTGATTGTGCAATCACTTTTCTTTAATGTCTTAGAAAACCAATATTACAATATAACAAACACTATTTATCACAGCAACGTTCTTACTGATCAGTGAATAGTTAACCCTAATGTATTCAAAATATATGCATAGTTGTTTTGCCAACACCACATGAGATGGGGGGGGGGGGGCTGTCATTAATATACATACTCAAGGTGGCACTCCTGAACAGTTTCCAAAGTTGGCAGTTTTGCAGAAGAAATACTGTAAATGTAGCAGGATTGGAATCACACTGCACAGAAAATACAAGAGCCAGTGATCTTGGGCTTTCATTATCATCTAGGCCTAATCATTGTATCATTTTGATGATTAATCTGATGAGTCAGAAAATGGTGCAAAATGCCCTTTTTGAAGTTGCTAGAGCCCAATTTGATGTATTCATATTGCTCATTTTGTCTGACCAACAGTCCAAAACTCAAAGATACTTAATTTACTGTCATAGACGGACACTAAGAAACATACAAATATTCACATTTGAGAAGCACGAACCAGGGAATTCTTTGCATTTCTGCTTAACAAATAATGTATGCCCATATTATTATTATTATTATTATTATTATTATTATTATCCACTTATTAAAGTTGGTTGCAATTAATTTCCAGCTCTAGATCACATACTACTAATCAGTAACATTAGTATCATCTCTTCTCCATCACGTCTGCCATTTGTTCCTGAGTGTTTTATGATTTATTTGAAATTGTGCCCTATACACTGAGATAAAACACTTTACAATATTGTCTTTTACTCTTTTTTCCTCCAGATTGTGGTTGTAGTGGTCTGGCAGTCGACCACCTGTAGACATCCTGCTCTGCTCTATTTGTTTGTCAGCTTCCTTTGACCTTTTTCATTTTGCCCGCCGGCTGACTGTTCACTCGACTCTCTCTTCTGGATGCTGGCTCGCTGCAGATCCACATGGGACACTGCTGAGCTTAAATAATCCAGCATGGTGGTGCCTTTCTTGACACGCTCTAACCAGCCTGTTTGGTGCCTGCTGCATACTTATTTAAAGGCACTTGAAAAGGGTATCTAAGGTTTTTGCTTACCCATTTCTCATTTTGGTTTATTCTCCCTTAATCCAATGTTTTAGTTGTCTTTACAACCAATTTCTCCACAAAGTGAATTCATGTGGTGAAACTCATATTGGCTCCATCTTTATTTGATTTGTATTGAGTGACTATGTCAGCCCAGATGAGATCTGTGACTCCTCACTGGTTTTCACTTATTAAATGCACTTAAGTCATAGATAGCAGAAGTAGAGGAAATTAAGGTAAAGTAAGGGTTTTTAAAACAAAAGATGGCCAAAATAAAAGAAATGTCCATCTAATGTTAATAATAATCCACATTTCTACTCTGGCTCTACTTTCTTCCATCCAGGTAGCATCCTGTCATGCAGTTCCAGGTCGGCCATCACCGGAGCTGACACTGTCAGCGAGCCCGGGCCTACACTACACCACAACAGTCCCATCTCCACCAGGCCTTCACTTACTCTCGCTCCAGCCACTAATCTTACCCCTGGGGAAGACTGGTCTTCAGACACCCATCCCAGAAACTGTCCTGTGCTCGCTACCTGTCCTATTAAAAAAAGAGAGCCCAGTTCTGTATCTGGGTCCCAGTACGAGCCAGGCCTCCTGGCTATCCTTCGGTGCCTGAAACTGATTATCCACCCGCCCCTCTGTGATAGTAGTCCTGCATTCTGCACCCTGGGCCCCTTAGCCTCCTTTATATCACCACGGGCCAATCACAGGCACCAAGTGAGGGCAGCTGTCCACCCAGACAAACCCAGGATCCATCATCATGTCGAGTCGACGGAAGGCCTCCACTCCCTTAATGATCCGACCAGAGCAGACCATGGTGGAGCTGGATGACGACACCGAGGACGACATGGAGGTACACTCTAATATGTCTGGCAGGAGCAACTGTATAAATAAGATTTCATACTTCCCTGTGAGGAAAATGTACATACTCTTTTTATTTTTATTTTTTTTTATAGTTTTGTGTATTACACTGCACTTAAACACAGTTTTTCTTTTTATAGGATGCATGTTTTTGTTTTTCTGTGTGTTTTTAGTGGATGTGTACTAATTTTAGAAGGATTCACGTCATACCTTTTCATCTAAAAACTGCCTTCTTCCAGACAACAACGGAGAACTATGCTGAGGAGGGACCTATGGAAACAGATCTCTCAACAGAGGCAGAGCCCTCTGTGGAATTAGACCTGATGGGCAAGGCCTCGGACCCTCCCACGGCTCCAGACAAACCAGCCACCGAGCCACCAGACCTCTCCAAGCCTCAGCGCAGACAGCAGGGGGGCTACGAGTGTAAATACTGCCCCTTTTCCACACAGAACCTCAACACTTTCAAAGAACACGTGGACGCCAACCACCCTAACGTCATCCTCAACCCCCTGTACCTGTGTGCCGTCTGCAACTTCAACACAAAGAAGTTTGACACCCTGACCGAACACAACGAGAGATGTCACCCAGGGGAGAGCAACTTCAAATTCAAACGCATCAAAATGAACAATCAGACAATCTTAGAACAGACAATCGAGGGGTGCAGTAACAATGCAGTCATTTACAACACCTCCAGCGCCATTTCTGGCAAAGGGGACGAACAAGGCACTCTGCCGCTCAGCAAACCCACCACAGTCAAGATCGGTAAACCGAAAATAATGGCGTCAGATAATAAACGGACAGATCTGGCCAAGAAACCAATCACAGCGGTCAACGTGAACGGGACGGTCATCATCCCTGAGTCGACTCTACTCAAAGCAGAAGGTCTTTCTCACATCATGCCTTCCCTCCAGCGGCCTCTAAACTATACTCAGGTAGAACACAGTGGAGGAAGTATACTAATGATCTTTTATGTACTATTCCTGTATAGTTACACAAATAGTTTTAAATATATGGAAATAACACTTATTTGTTGTTTCTTGCCAAGAGTTAGATGAGAAAACCGATACCACTCTGGTGTCTGTGCACTAAATATATAAAGCTCCTGTCAGCAGGCAGTGAGCTTACCTTTGCATAGAGGCTGGAAGCAGGGGAGACAGCGAGCCTGGCTCTGTCCAAAGGTTCAAAACCGCAAGAACCCTATCAGCACCTCGAAAGCTGATGTGTGTTGGCTACATTTTTACAATTCAGTATTTGTAAGGATTACTCAAACAAGATATAACATGTTAATTGATGAGCTTTAGTGGTGTTAGGAGGTGTTCGCTTTTTTTTTTACGCTTTAATGCTTTTAAGCTACTTGTTTCCCCGTGCTTCCTGTCTTTATGCTAAGCTAACGGTCTCCTGGCTCTAGCTATATAATTGGCCTACAAACATGACAGTGGTGTCGTTCTTCTCATCTCACCAACGACAAAAAAAGAAGCAAAACTGTCAAAGTATTCCTTTAAATTCTGGAACTGCATTGAAAGTGGAAAAGTCGTTTGTCGAGTTAACATTTGAATGTTTTGCTGGTAATGCTTTTTTATGGGTCTGTACTTTTCCTAATAATTTCCTAGGCTGTCTCCTGGTTAAAAAAATGTCATTTAGTGCTAATTATAAGGAAACAGGAGGCCTTGTTCAGTTGGTGTACTTCAATTAATTTGATCCAATTTAATTGCCAATGTTAACCACATGTTATTCCGTGCATGGCAGGTCAGCTGAAAATGCAATAAATGGAGAATTTGTCTACAAGACAAGCATATCATTTAACATATATGGAGAATAAAGCTACCCGTAATAAATTGATTATTAGTTATTCAAAGAAATTCCAATTCTCCACATACTTGGTATCAAATTGCACAGTTCTTTTCATGATTTTCCTAGGACATTATTAGGAAATTACACGCCCCTAAAATAAAGTGTTACCATTTGGTTTTCTTTTGATTTTTAATAAGCACCATGCTACATTTTGGGTTTTTGTGTGAACACAAAAACTGAATAAAGTACTTGTGGAAATCATTCTTCGTTTTGGGGAAAAGAAAAGGCCATTTAGGCTTACTGTATTGCTTTCTGTATAATTTCAGGTGCCGAAGATCGCAGTGCCCCTCAACACAAGCAAATACAACCCTTCGCTGGACGACAACCTGACGCTCATCTCTTCCTTCAACAACTTCCCCTACCCAACACAGGCTGAGCTCTCCTGGCTCACCGCAGCCTCCAAACACCCAGAGGAGCAAATCAAAGTCTGGTTCACCACACAGAGGCTCAAACAGGGCATTAGCTGGTCACCTGAGGAGGTAGGAGTTATAGTAATGATAATATTTGAGGCACTATGTCAATTATTTTCCCTCAAGTGAGGTTGAGTGTATTTTACCAGGTCTTTTCTAAGCTTAGAAGCTTAAATAAGGCATCACCTGGTTCCCCAAAGACTAAACATAATAATAATAATATAAACTGTATTTCTAGCACCTTTTATGTTTGAAATGTTCTTCATTAACTTGCATTCAGATTCCAAATACTGAGAATAGTTAACATTTTAAGTTGGCAATGGAATGTCCCATGTTAAATCGCTGTAAAGCAATTCATTCTCATTGTATATTGTAATAACCTATGATCAGGTTGTGGGCTTTTGTTACTGATCCATAATGTCAAATTATACATACTTTTTACTCTTTGTTTCAATTTACATTAACAAACAACCAGCTAGCAATTGTGCAGACCTTTTTAGATTACAGTGTCAATTCTTATTTTTGGTATTAACTTACACAAAGTTAATCAAAGAATGATACCATATTATCCATTTAGAAACATGCAATTTCACCAACCCTTTTATTATTTGGTATAATAAAAAAGAGTCCAGATGTTATGAAGATGAAGAAGAGGCGTTAAATCATTTTGGTACTCTAATTACTGCAGGTAATAACAATAATTGTATGATTCAATCCAGAGGTTTGTAGCTTGGCAGTCATACATACAATGTTTTTTTTTTTTTTTTAAACCTACAAGTATAACCAGTGCTTTCCTCCTATGACAGGTGGAAGAAGCCAGGAAGAAAATGTTCAACGGTACGATCTCCTCCATGCCTCAGACCTTCACCGTGGTAGCTTCTCAGCTCAACTCCCAGCCCTGCAACCCGTCTGCCCCCACCGCGGCCTCCAAAGCCATGCAGTCGGCAACGTCTGTCCTGCAGTCCCTCCCCTGTCACCTGCTGGGACAGACCAGCCTGATGCTGACTCCTGTAGCTAACGGCTCCACTGTCACGTGTGCGCCGCTGGCACTCACAGTGGCTAACCAGGTACAAAACCTTGTGCAGAAATGTCAACTTGTACACAAGACGTATGAGATAAAGATGTTACAGTTTTCAATATGGCTGCACGATATGAGGAAAATATGCGATAACGCTGTTCAATAGCATGATAACGATATTACCATACTCAGTTCTGCTGCTTTCAGTATTCTGCTAAAATACAACAAACTGCGTGTTGAATTTAAAACAAATGAAAGGAAATAATTTCCAACATTCTTTTATTGAACAAATTGAACATTGAATTGAATATAAAAGTCAGCACTAAAAACACACATTACAACAGTTACATTTTAAAGTGCATTTTTTTACTGATATTTTCTATCAACCAACACATTTGTGATATTTCACTACCTTTAGCGACATGGTTATTGCGCCAGTTGATATTGCGATGACAATGAAAAAAAAATGATATATTGTGCAGCCCTAGTTATCACCATGTTTACTGCTTTTCTTTTTGATGCTGCCTTTTTTTTAAGTGCTCATATTATGCTCATTTTCAGGTTCATAATTGTATTTAGAGGTTATATCAGAATAGGTTTACATGGTTTAATTTTCAAAAAACACCATCTTTTTGTTGTACTGCTCATTGATGCAGCTCCTCTTTTCACCCTGTGTTCAGGTCTCTGTTTTAGCTACAGAGTGAGACATCTCACTTCTGTTCAATCTTTGTTGGGAGTCGCACATGCGCAGTAATTACTGCTAGCTTGTCAGAAGCAGAGTATGAGGGTGTTCCACGCTAGCAGCTAGGCGAGCATTATAACGTGTGTTACAAAGTGACCACGTTTGTCTCTGAAGTAAAGGCTGGACTACAATAGAGCTGTTTGGAGCAGTTTTCTGTTGGAGATGGTAAGACCCTTTGGGGTGGACTTTGGGTTTTTTCACTTTGTAGGAAATAAAGGAAAGGGAAAAAGCCAAAAAGCATAATATGAGAACTTTAAATGAAGTCATTGTTAATTTCTTACACTACACTGTAACTTCTATTCTTGTATTGACGCCGTTTTAATATTCTCTGTAATGAAGGTTTTAAAAATGTTTAACTGCTCCTCAATGTTTTCTATAAGAAGCACTCTAAATTGCCTTGTTGCTCAAATGTGCTATCTGAATAAAGATGCCTTGCCTTGCTTTGCAGGTGGCGCAGTCGCTCAAACGACCCCTGGCCTCCCCTGTGATCGCCACGGAGACCAAACGGCCCTCCATCATTCAAAACATCTCGGCGCCCATGGCCACATCCATGGCCACATCCAAGCTGGCATCACCCAAAGTGCTGAGTTTTACAGTTGACCCCAACAAAACCGACGAGCAGCTATCAGTACTGAGGTCCAGCTACACACAGTGTCCTTTCCCCGAGGAAGATGAGGTAAGAATAAGTGAGTGAAATGACATTTCTTGTGCCATGTCTTAGACGGTCAAAACTAATTGGAGGGATTTTTTTGGTATTGAGATTTTTGTAGCTGCATTTAATTTCTAATTTAGTGCTACTGTCTTTATTTTTTTTTTTTTCTTCTTTTTTCTTTTTTTTAATACACCATTTTTAAAAACACACACTCTTATAGTTTAATTTTCTGTTGCATTTTGTCATGTGGTAGATCTACAGGCTGATAGAGACCACCGGGCTGTCCAGAGGAGAGATAAAGAAGTGGTTCAGTGAACAGAGGCTCCTTAATCTCAAAGGTATGTGGTGTGATCAGTGCCACACATCTAAAGTGATAAAACATACCCTGACAGTGATTAATCACACATCTTTCTGTAGGTTTTAAACAAGCTAATTATGGTTCTCAAAGGTAGGTTTTGATTGCTTACCCTTTAAAAAAAAAAAGAAAAAAAAAAAAATATATATGTGTGTGTGTATATCCTGAGAAAGCAAATTGTACTTAATCGTAGTCGGTAATCAGTTGATAATGATTTTTTAAGCACCATTAGTGCCATGTGTCGTTTATTAATATCAATTACCCGTGTTGTCTAGCATATTTTGGTCCTTCAGTCTCTCTGCCTCTGTCTCTCTTGAAGGTGTTCCTCCACCTCCAGTGTTGGTGAAAGCAGAGGTGACACCAGCACCCAAAGACGGTCCTGTAAAGAAAGCGGTCCCCAGCCATTTTCCCCTGCTGGAGAGGGTGAAGGGGAAGTCATCAGAACAGCTAAAAGCGCTGGAGGAGAGCTTTCAGAGAAGCGGCGCTCCGACAGAGGCAGTGCTAGGTAAAGCCAACCCCTTTCACAAGCAAATTAAATATATTTAGTAGTGGTTAGTTAAGATTTGGCTCATTCTTATTTTGGTTTGTAGTATATAACGGCAAGAGCGGCAAGAAAGATAGAAGAGAGGGAAGGCATTAACACCCCATCTACTCAAAGTGTTTTGACTTGTCTTTGTGTTTTGACTTTGCACTGAAGAAGAAGACATCTTGTGTCCAGCAGTTAGACCTTTGACATACCTTAAACATTATCCTTTCCAGTTACAGTATTGCTAAATGTGGTGAAAACCACTACCATGTACTTCTGTACATTTAAACAGATGTTATTTTACTCACTTATTTCCTGGTGGTCCCATTCCTGGTCCTAAATCAAGATGCTTCGTGTGAGCACATTATATACATTATATTAACATACAGAAACACAAGACAACACTGCAGGTTTGATATCAATGAAGAACTTGCCAGTTATATCTTCCTATATTTCTAGGATCCGTTTACGTTGTAAAGTTGCTGAGAAAAGATATTACAGAACATTTAAAGGGGAACTATGCAGTATTTTATTTTTATTTTTTTTATTTTAGCTCAATTTACCTTAACTGTACAGCTTCGGTCATTGGAATGGTTATATGACTTTTTTCGAGTTGAATGGTGGTCGTCTCGCTCCCCCCTAGCGCCTGTGAGCGGACAAACAACCCTTGCAACTTTGGGCCGGCAAGCCGCCGGCCGCAGCGTCAGGAAGTATCGCGTGATATCAGGTCTCTCGATGTAACGAATTGCTTCACGGCACTGCACGCATACGCCCATTCAGGAACCGGCTAACAAGGTAGCGATGGAGTTTTTCACACTATCGTCACGGCTGAGCCGGCAAAAAAGAAGCAGAAAGCTAAGAAAGCATTGTCGGAGGACCAGAGAAAGAGGAAACGGAAAACTGACCAAGCGAGCACTCAAGTAAACATAGGAGCTGCCAAAAATCTATTCCGAAGCTGTAGGGGGAACTCTATAGAGAAACCTGCGAGCAAAAAGCGAGAAAACGGCGAAGAAATGGCCAAAACTGCATAACGCCTCTTTAAAGTACTTATTCAAAACTTCAAGTTCAATATCCTCCTCCTCCTCCTCACTGTAACGTAGATGTTAACATTACTTAAAGAAGTCCAGCAGTGTTTTCTTCTATTTTTACTAGTTTACAGCATGCGACTTCATTCTCTTTCACCCCAAAGGAACTGCAGGGCCGCATCTGGTAGGTTCCTGCAGACAGAAATAGCAGAAATGTTTTTAATGAGCCCATTGTTAGGTCCCCTGGAGAGAGACTGAATTCCCAGATTTCCCAAAAAAAAAAAAAGCCCTTCCACTTGGAGGTAACAGAGCTCATCTGACCCATTGAACTCTGTCCTGCTGCAGACCAGCTGGCCCAGGAGACCAGGCTGTCCAAGACAGAGGTGGACTGCTGGTTTTCCGAGCGCAGGGCGCTGAGGGACAACATGGAGAAGGCTTTACTCTCCATGTCTGCAAAAAGCACAGAGGAGCGAGCGGAGCGGCCGGGAGCGCTGCTGAACGGCGCTTCACACGGAGGGAAACCTCTACGCTGCTCTCCTCAGCCACCTGTCCTCTCCTCTTCCTCCTCCTCCTCCCCTCCTGTGCTCGCAGCCTCCTCCCCTCATCCACCAACCCTCTCCTCCTCCTCGGCATCTCCTCCCATCCTCACTTCTTCCTCCTCCTCCTCCTCTTCTCCCCATCCTCCCATCCTGTCGGCCTCCACCAGCCCAGCTCCCATTACCGGCCGCTCGCTCAGCCTGCTCAGAGAGGTAAGAAACTAGGGCTGCACAATATATCCCTTAATGTCATCGCAATATCAACAGGCGCAATATACTTATCGTGAAAGGCTGCAACATATCGTGAAAGGCTGTGACATCTTGCGATGGACACAGAGATTTTTTGTGTTAGTTGAAAGAAAATATCAGTAGAAAACTACACTTTAAAAATAAACTCGTCGTTCTTTTTTTAGTGGTCCCTTTTATATTCAATGTTCAATTTGTTCAATAAAAGAATGTCGAAAATGATTTCCTTTCGTTAGTTTTAAATTCAACAAGCAATGTGTTGTATTATATAGCAGAATATTGAAAGCAGCAGAAATGCAGAACTGCGTACACTTTAATATCTGTTTATTTATCGCAGGTAATATCGTTATCGTGATATTCAACACAGTTATCGCATATTTTCCTCATATTGTTCAGCCCTATAAGAAACGCTGACCAATGAATGTCGACATCGACTCCGATTAGATGGCTACGTATTAAAATATGACACAGGTTTGAACCTTAATGCAGGCTATAAAGATGAATGCAGATGGGCTGCAAAGAAGACAGAGTTGTGACTTTAAAGAGATTAACTGCTGAGGACAATCTGAAGTGAGATGATGTGTAAATTGATTCATCTCGAGAAGGTTTTGTACTACTGAAAAATCTGTGATTGACGCTACATGATTAGAGTTGCTGAACCCACATGAATACATACTGTAAATGTGTAGGATTTTCAACAGGATTCTCAACTGAATTGTTAAAAAATGGCCTTCAACTACACTTCAACTTACTGCTTGAGAGAATCTGGCAAGAATAGACAACAAATGGAAGTAAAAGAACATTTATAGTTGCTGTGATCACATAGTGTTTCAATCAATACAAGTCTGAAGCACTTTTAAACAAGACTAACAGTCTATAGCCATGCCAGCGGCTCTGTGAGACTGTGCTGTACTAGACACAGCAGTGCGTTGAGCTTAATGTTAATATCAGTATGCTAATATGCTCACAATGATAATGCTAACATGCTGGTATAATAGTATACACCATGTTCACCAGTTTAGCATGTTCTACTTTACTCAAGTAAAAGTAGCAATACTCCTGACTGAACATTGCTGACTGTGATCGTGTTGGTCTTGACAGATGTTCTGTCGGACTCAGTGGCCATCTCCCGAGGAGTACAGCCAGCTGGAGGTCCAGACAAGCCTTGGGCGCACCAACATTGTCCGCTGGTTCAAGGACCACCGCTCGGCACTGAAGAATGGTGAAACTCTGGACTGGATGGAAAGTTTCCAAAACCTTGTAGAGGAGCAGAAAGAAGGCCAGGAACAGAACGGCCAGAGTCCTGAGAAAAAACAGAGCGTTTCCTTGGAAGTCACAGCTGGGAAAGGTGAGTTTTGGAAGAGACCTTGGGAGTAGAGATTTAGTTTCTCTTAATATCACGTTGCAAAGTGTTTTAAACCCTTTTTTGACTTTGTGTTTTCTCTGTTCACGTTTCAAATTCTACAGCCGTTGGTGCAGTGGAGGAGGCCGTTGAGAACACAGCAGCTGCTGCAGAGCACTCCAAGCTGTCCGACCAAGACAAAGTCCAGTGGTTGACTGACAGATTAGCCCACAGCGTGACGGACCTGAGCCGGACCAGACCGGACCAGACCAGCTCGAGCACTGCTGACAAAGGGAGGTGGGTGGAGAGAGGGAAACGGATCTTTTCTCCTATATTTTATTCTCTAGTGGGAGATGTTATACAGACAAAAAAAAAAAAAAGATCAGCTCACTGCCAATATTTGATTGTTTTTAAAGGAATATCTGAGGAGTTATTTTAAGATTTGTTTTGTGAAAACAGTCTAAAAATACAGCACTGTATGGGCATCGCAACTCACGGATGCTGAATTACTGCATTTATATCAACTAGATATTCCTGCATGGTTTATAGCATTGTTTCTCAGAGTCATTCAATGTGCACACCAAAATATTGCTTTGCTTTCTAAGGAGTCTGTTTGTGTTTAAACTTTGTCTGCTTCCTTGCCAGGTGGGTAAAGGTGACTGTGGCAGTGGGGGAGGAGAGTGAAGCAGGAGTGGAAAGACCGAGGCTGGCAACAGACACGGAAGTTCTGAGCTTGGAGCAACCTGGGAGGGTCATTGGTTGACGGTAGGTGGAAATATCCTTCAAAAGAAAACAAACAGGCTAACCCGTATTTTCCACCAGGTGCATCTGTGCTGCTGGTACGGCTGCACCGCGGTTTTGTTCCGTCCTCCGCCACGCGCCATACCACACCGGGAGTGTCTCGAAGCGGAGCGTCTTGCCTGCCCGACTCACAGATTTTACTGTCTCTACAAGTACTTTACATGACAATAACGTGTTTATTAAGCTAGTATCTACCTTCCACTCCAAGCACTCTTGTAATCAAGCCCCCTGCCTTCTTTTTTTCTGGCGTTGTCCTTTTAAAAAGGATCTGTGATGTCTATTATGTTTTTCCTGCCCGGCTGAACAAACGCCCTGCGGCTCGCGTGAAAATACCGTAGACCTGGCGCGTATCTTTAGCGGAGCGGAGAGCCGCTTCACACACGCTTCTGGGATGCGCCGTGACGCGGGTTGGTGGAATATCGAGCATTGACTTGAATAGCCGCAAGTGGTGGTCGCAGCGTTTCCGGAATGCAGCGCAGACGTGCCTGATGGAAACTAGGGGATACACTCGAGCAACTCTTTTCACAACATTTTGACTTTGTCTGGAAGAGATGGATTTTGATTTTGTGCGACTTGTCTCAAATAGATAGATAGATAGATAGATAGATAGATAAATGGTGAATTGTTCCTTTTAAGAGGCCCCAGCTGCCGTCTCCAGCTACCCAGGAAGTTATTAGGGTGTAATTACCTCTGATTGGCCCAGGAATGGCATGCTGGGATGGCAGGATGATATTTGGACCCACACCATCATTAGCATCAAAGATGTAGACACACACACACACACACACACACACAGATTGTTGTCACAGGAAGGCAAATGGTGTATTTCTAATATTCTGCACCTTGTATCTAATAGTTATATGCAAAACCATTATGAAGCTGTTAAGTATTTCTGAATTTCTCAGTGACCGTCGCAAGCATTTGTTCAAATTGTAATCTGGAATCATTATTAATAAAAAAGAGAAATGCATTTTCACACAGGTGGGAGAAGAGTGATTTTTTTAATTGAAAAGTGAGCCCATGTGTTCACTTCAGTCCCCGTTTCTGTCCGGTTCTGTTCCAGATCGAGTAAATCATTGACTGCTGAGTCACCGACCATCATGCGACGACTCAAGATGTGGACTCGGTAATGTAACTGTCTGCCTGTGATGTCATCACAAAGCTCCAGCAGGGACGTTGGAGTTCCACTGTTAAAGCACTGACTGATGTTTGGTGCAGATGGTGACATTAAGAGGAGTGCCAAAGCTGGACTTGATGCATTGTTCTTACTACTGTTCATAATTTTTAAAAAGAAGCACCCTTGTAAATATTTTTCTGTATTACAAAAAAAAAGGTTTGTACAGTTTTACTGGGAGGGCAAGTTTTGTTACATTTTTTTAAAAGAATAGTCATGACCGGTGCCCCAAAACCTGGAATGTTTTTGTTGTGTTGTTTAAGATCAAAGTGTATGATAGTGTGTTATTCGCTGAAAATCAGCCCTATTTTTTTGAAAATCATACCTGCGCACTACTCATTATGAGTAGTCTTGGAGGGCACTTGCATAATATATTCCTGTGGTAGTGATCGATAATTACATCTCAAACCGTTGTGAAACTTTTCCTTTTCTCCTGCAGCATTGACTCGCACTTGCATACAATTATGCTGATGAAGGTGAAGATCACTCCGAGGTGCTCGAGACGCAGCTAAAAGGAGCGACAGTGTTTTACATAACATGTATCGAGATGATTAATCACATAGAGAAGAGAGTGGAGTGTCTGTTTGATCGCACCATGCTGCCTTTTTCGGCTCTCTTTACGGACATTTGCCGTCTGCTTCAGAACTGGGTACAGTACGGACCGGTTACAGTGATTTCAGCTTTTCACTTTGTTTTAAAAATTCAAAATAATCTTGATTGAACTTGCCAAGAATATTTAGGTAAAATAGTTTTTACGCATGATAAAACTGAAGCTCCTGCGATCTGTAAACGAACCATTGGTGTTCTCTCTAGTCTTTCTGGCTTTAGGAAGGTCCGTCTGTTCAAAGCTGCATTGGGTTTAGTTGATTTCTGTACAGTCGGGTCACCTGACGTGGTTGTTTATGAATCTCCTGAGTAATAGAACTTAGACCTGTGCTGAATTATTTTTATTATTTTTATTTTTATTTTTTTTAAACGGCACAAAAAAAAAGCATTGGAATATCACAACCGCCAAAGCTGTCATGAACTTATTGCATGTTCATTTTAAACAACTCATTTTCAAAAATGATTTAAAGGGATATTTGTGATTCTATGGGTCAAATTGCAAACGCTTGCAATATTTGTGCAGCAAAAAAAGAAAGTTGAGTTGAACTGTCATTTAACCCTGGTTTGAACAGCAGGTGTATGACTGTTTGCTGGCTGAATGGCTGCTGCTGCTGCTTTAGTTTCATGTTCAAACAAGTATCTGGGATACTGTACATCCGGTTGGTTAGAATGGAAAACTGCTTGCATTTTTCATTTTGTACTTTTAAGTCTGCTGTAACTCAATAAATACACAACCAACTGTAAAAGTGTCTCCCAGTGTAAATTGTACGCATCAAGAGTTAAGCTTGGAATCAGTGAGATGCTCTAGGCTTTGCACTGGCTTGTCAGGTCACCTAAGCTTTTTGAACTTTATATCTGGGTGGAACAAAACGTGTTGATGCGATATGCTCCTTCAGGTATCTATTGCGCTCCTCCAGGTATCTTCGTTGCTGTTTCGACTTCCAATCAGCTGAAATGAAGGTGTGTGCGTCAGCTCCTCTGTAACCTACGTTTACCCATTACACCCTTCTATGCATAGGTTTGTAGAGGCCTTTTAAGTGTATCTTCTGAGCATAATTCCAGGTTTATGTGCACATTGTTCAAATGCAATTAACAAATTCAACCAAAACTGAGAATCAGAGAACATCTGCATAAAACCAAACGTATGACCGGCCAATAAAGCAGTATATATTGTATATAAAGCTGAACCAATTGGTCAATAAATCGACTGACAGAAAAAAAACCTAGTTTGATAATATTTCAAGCACAAATTCAAACATCCCCTATATCACACACTTCTAAGTTGTGAGGAGTTTCAGCTTTTCTTTGTCACAATAAAATAAACATCATTGGGTTTTGAACTGTTGTTGGACCAGACAAGAAAAGCAGTTTTCACATTTTTTTTTCTTCCTGGTATTTATAGAACAAGTGATCAATGACAAATTGGCAGATTAATTAATAATGAAAATAGTTTGTCAGCCATAATTGTATATTGTACATATAGTCAGTGATTCTCAACCAGCCACACTGGCACATAATTGGCTGTGCTCTCCTGACGCGAGAGAAGAAAATCCAAGTGTTGCATTAAGGAAACAGGGATAGAACAATAATTACACCCTTAGACTCGCTCATCCTTTCAATAAACAACTGTTATATTTACAAAATAAAGTCCCATCTTCACCCTATTTTGGTTAAGATCAGATCTTAAGACAAATATCCGGTCTGTGCCACACAGGCTTAAAAAACATGTTACACCCATGTAAAATCAGACCTGGAAACAGTGCTCTCTAAATAGCTTTGCCCATGTTCTGCTGAGAGCACACTCCCAGTGCCTTGGTAATTACAATGTAATCTGATATGGCATCACAGAGAGAGAGAAGGGGAGAGGACAGGAAACCAAGAGTCAAAATCAACAGCGTGCTGGTGTGCAGCTGCAACATCTCTTGTCTTGACAGTCCGAATGCGAGGAAAGGAGAGGAGGGTAAGGGAGGGGTGAAAAGATGAGGACAGAAAGGAAGAATATAAGGAGGGGAGATCAAGAATCACATTTAAAAAAAAAAAAAGTCTATTCATATTTCCTTCTACCTGCTTCACATGGGCAGTAATAGTAGAGCTGGCTTTACTTGGTGAGTTGAGCTTAAGGCCAGCGTCTGAGTCCTGCTGTGTGGGGGCTGTCAGGGTTAAAATGCGTGCCTTCTCAAATGTCATCGTGTCCTTTAAAACTAAACATGAATGTGAATTAAATTGTAAGTCAAGGTATTTGTCCTCAAATGGAAGAATGAGAAAAAGCAAGCACTTTAACCTTAAACAATCAACTGCAACGCCATTTGTTATTGGGAGCAAAAGAGCGGCGGGGGTAGAGGGGGTGTAGCTCTCTCGCTCCTCTTGTCTCTGCTCATTCACCCCCCAGGCGGAAGCCTTGGCCCCAGTTGTAACGCCCTCTTCCTCCTCCTCCTCCTCCTCCTCCTCCTCCGGCCTGCTCCGGGGCAGCTGGTCTGCTGGGAGGGACTCCAAAGCCCGACACCCCCCCCCTCCTGTTAGGGAAGAACCGATACCTGGAGAGAGGAGGACAGAGATGTGCAAAGGGATGAGGAGGACGGGCGTTCACATACTATCATTAAAACATGACATTTGTAAATTCCTATTAAATGAGTAGAAGACGTAGTAGGGTTGTTGTTGTTTTTTGTAGTTTTATGGGGCATTCACACCCAAAAAAAGCGATCCGGCGATTTTCTGTGGGGGGGATGGAGTGTCAATGAAATGTGTTCTTAAACCCCCCAACAAAGCACAAGTAGACTGTTTTCCGTCAGATGTTTTATAGAGTTTGCCGTTTCTGACCGCACTTGAAGGCAGCTTTATTTCACAGAAAGAAAGAAAAAAAGAAAAGAGACGAGCGAGACATAGCGAGTGCTTTGTTGTTGCAGGAAACATCCAGCTATTACACAAACTCCAGGGGCAGTTCAGTGCTTGTTTCATTTTTTACCCTAAAAAAAGCAATAAAGGCAGTGATGTTTCCTGTTTATCACACAATATTTATATTCCTGTACGGGATGCTCACACCGCCTCAAACCATAGCTGAAAACACACAACAACAAGTCTGATCGTCTGTTACATGATTGGCCACCGCAGCGTTTCACTCAACTTTTCGGCACATGCCCACTGCGTTTTTTTGAGTGCCCCCCCTGCGGCAACCCCCGCCGCAGCCCAAACACACTACCCCCGTTCAAAATTAATGGGAAGACCTGTGTTTTTGCCAGACAGTCGGATGGCTGACGCAGGCAGTCTGAACCCGGCCTTATCCTGAGATCTGGTGATATGGCAAGGCAGGTACCGACAGCTTTATAACAAAAGTCATAAATAACTGTCAAATTGGATAAAAAGAAAACAATACAAGTGGTCAGACAAACTCATCTTTTCATGGCTGGGCGAGCTCCTGAGCAACTCTAATGTCCATCTGTTAGTTTGTTGGGGTAGTATGTTTCTCATATGTTGTCTGCTGTGATCGCTCTGACTTGAGTCGCCTGTTATCTGTCACTGCGCATGGGTGAGTAACCAGTTTACCCTCTCGGGATACATTTTTAATCTAAAATACTTGGAAGTGAAACCAAAAGGGAATGCAAATCACTGTTCATTTCTTTGTGAAAGCACAATGTACAGATGGTTTGAGTTGAACCAGGAAGCTCTGCAAGACCAAATGAACATTTATAACAGTTTAGGTAATAATATAACTTTTTTTGTTTTTGTCTTCCAGACAAGTAGTTTAGGTAATAAAGACGAGCTTTAGACATGTTTAAATCCTGTCCGATAACTTATCTGGTTGCCCTGTGCTTAGCATTTTAGAGCGAGCATTTGACTTTAGCTCAACATCAACCGCTGTGGATACAAGTGGAAACATTAGCTAACATTAGCCAGCCAGCTACTGTTCATAACAGACCAAGTAAGGCTGTAATAGCAACAAAAAAAAACAGTGGGTTGGAATAAGTAAGGCTGCGTTTTATTCCTTATGAATTCAACTTTTCATTTGTAAAAGGGTATATGTTGTACCTTTGTTATTTCTTCAATCAAAAGTAACAGTCTTGCTTTAAAGCTGTGTATAGCACACCCTCAACATCCCCACATATCAGCAATGAAGTTGGTGAGTAAATTGTTTCAGCAAAAAAAAAAAAAAACATGGCCTAAACTCAAACGTTGGGGGTGGGGGACTTACAAGAACTCTGGTGTGGAGAGGAAAGCGCGTCCTCCCAGGTCCATGGGGTATTTGAACATGAGGAAGAAGTAGAGGTGACCCACCAGGTTCCCTGTCAGTTCATTCACAAATCTGCCCAATAACGGCAAAGAGAAGAAGATGAATCAAACCAAATAATATTACACAGTGCTAGTGTAACATGTACACATTCAGTTCAAACACAGGCTGCTTAACAGCATATTCCCTACTTTGGAATAGAGAAACGGAGCCCAATCCTTATTTCATAGAGAGACAGACATTTATAGTGCAGTGCATTTGAAATACAACTATTAAACGGTGTCTTTGATCCAACTAATCAAAAATAGTTACTTACGAGCCTCCGATGATGAAGTTGAAGACCAGGATGACCCAGGGTAGATAGTGCGCCTAGGACAGAGCAACAGGAAATATTAATATGACTCCTAGAAGTAGCCTCACATTGTGGTAGTAAATAATAGTCCATACCATAGAAACATGCTATTTTATGTGCTCATAGATAGAATTGTATAATTTGTAATGTAACAAGGCTTGGTGATAAGATATGTGGTACCTTGAACCGTGTTCCGAACCAGAAGGACACGATGGTGTCTTTGTTGAACTGAGCCCAGACATAGAGCACTGACATGATCAGTGGGATCATCAGCAGCTGGTGATAACAACACAAACAGCAATATATAAATCCAACCAAACGGCATCAACAAGACAGCTGTGTGAAAAGGTTTCCTGGTAACTTTTGGTCACCTCAGGACCTGTGTAATATCACCTAACATCTGAGGGGTGTCTCATAAAGGGGGCTCCAGAAAGAATGGGGGCCCCTGGTTAGCCCACCTGGTGGAGCGGGCACCCATGTATAGAGATTTACTCCTCGACGGCAGCAGCCGCAGGTTCAACTCTGACCTGCGGCCCTTTGCTGCAGGTCATTCCCCCTCTCTCCCCCCTTTCAAGTCTAAACTGTCCTATACAAATAAAAGGCCTAAAAATGCCCAAAAAATAATCTTAAAAAAGAATGGCTAATTGGGGGGGAATCGCAAATATCGTGATTTTTTTTGCGATGATTTTTAGAATCAATTATTTTCCCTAGAAACAATATTTTTAATTTTTTATTTTTTTTACCAATGATTGACCTTAATATTTTGTGTTTATACGGTACCGCTGACGGCGACTACATCATATCCGTTTCCAGCAGAACAGAGCGAAAGCAGAAAATCCATGTTCTGTACTTCTTTTCAAATGAAATAAATGTGATGTGCATTCTTTTTAGAAAACAAACAGTTTTTAGAAAAGTCTCATGATATATTGTCTCTAGAAGTGTATTATTCAACTTTTGTTTTTGTTAAAGAAGGAAAAGAAAATCGCAATACTCAATACTGTCGAATTGCAATACTTAAAAAATACTAAAATCGCAATAAACGAAAATCGCAACACAAATGGAATCGGCAGTCATGTTATCGTGAAAGAATCGAATTGGGACAAAAGTATATCGTCCCAGTCCTAATGATCAGATGAAGTCAGGTCAGGTTTAAGAGCTGCTTTACGTGTAAGTAATATAAATTACATTCTTTGTATTGTAAGTGCTGAATGTACAAGACATATGTGAAAAAATATGAGCTCGAATTTGAAGTACACAATAAGTGCAGCCCATGTCAAATGTGGCATTTGGTAACTGCAAACTTCTTCAAAGTACAGCAGTAAGGGGGAACTTACAGTGAGGAACTTTTGAGAAAACAGTTTCTCAATTAGATTAGATTTTTTTTAGATAAATTGGGATTATTGTAACACTGGTTAAACCTGAGGTGAAGCGCATTTCCCAAAATGTCAATCTTTTTCTTTAAGTAAGCCTAATTTAACGGAGTCATCTTGCATTATGAAACACTCCCAAGATCTCAAGTGATAATAGTAAACAGGTGCTTTATGCCTTATGTACAGTATACTGTACATCATTTCATGTTGTGGAATGAATACAGGGAGAAAGAGGAGGATTCTCACCCGCATGTTCATCAGCATCCCAGTTATCTATAGCTAGAGTCAAGGACAACAACCTCGTGGCTCAATACAATCACAGTTGGAGCCTTAAGATTAGAGCAGCTGGTGACTGGAAGGTTGCCAGGTCCAATTCCCACACCGGCTGACTGTCAACCACCACTTCTGCCTCTTCCCCTTGCGTAAGCCTAACCTCCCACACTTGACCTTCTCTCTTTTTTTTTCCACAATTTGCCTTGTTCCACAACTGAACACTTGGTTTAGATCAGGTTTAAGGAGAACAGGATTTTGCTCAAATCTGTCTCCAACAAACTATAGGCTAAATGCCTGTGAAAAAGTCAGAGAAGCTGACAATCAGAGCTGAACTCCTGACAAAAACGACAGTGTGGAGATGTGGGCCAGGCTGTACTGCTTGTGCTGCATGTGACCTAGATTAGGTTTCTCTGCTCTGCAGAGGGAGACTGACACTGGGCCACTGGCACAGAGCCACCCTGACATGGCACTGTGCTGCAGAGAGAGAGAGAGAAAAGACAGATGAGAGAAAATTGCAGAGGGGCAAAGGAGGCCGCAGAAAGCTAGGATCAATGGTAGAGTGGAAAACAGGGATGTAACTTTATGTTGAAGGAGATTCAAAAAAAAATTTTAAAAGGAGGTTTGTAAAGGGTTTGGTACTTTGTGGTGCCAGTTAAAAGGATACAACAATGCAGATCCAGTTGAAGAAGAGCATGAAGACATAGTCTGCAGGTCTGCCATCAAACGCCCCTGGAAAACCATACCAAGAAAAAACATTAGCATCCTGTGTGTGTGCTGCATGCGTGTAAGCCACTGAGGCCAGCAGTCTCACCTGTCTCTAGTCGAGTGGAGTAGTGGTAAAGGAAATACAGGTTGACCATGTAAAGAAACCCAGTATTAGGAGTTATTGGGAAATACAAGGTGGCAGTGACTGGTCTCCAGAGCTGAAAGAAATAGAAGAGACATTAGTCTAGAAATCAAAATACTGTAGCTGTGTTTGGGCAGAGATCCAGACTTTGAAGGCTGTGCTTGTAACACACATGAAGTCTCGTGTGGATTGTAAATGATAACTTCTAAAGCACTGAAAAAGTGGCCCCAGACAGCTGGTGTTCCTCTGCAGAGACGGTCACTTCACAAGTAGATTCAAAATGAATACAGCATTTAAGAGGCGGTTTGAGGGCTGATGTTAAATTACTATTAATCAAGGGGGAAATGACAGGATATAATTACAACATACAAGACTGGAGTGAAACAAATCGTAACGGTGCCTTGGTTACAACTAGAGAATATGCTGCTTGATTATTATTTACGGGTATTGTCCATATTTCAACAACAGATTGATATGTATAGGTATTTAGCTTTACAGCCTTGGAATTTGGAATAAACTTCCACTTAGTCTAAAAACTGGACTTCTAAAGCCATATAAAACAGCATAATAGTTAAAGTGATGCTAACTGTTTTTTTTTTAAAAACAGGACAGGAGTCCTCTTTCATGTACCATCACAAATAACAGGACTTGCAAGATAGTGAAATTGATATGGTGGAGGAAACAAAAAAACAAGGGTCTATAAACAACATTCAGGAGCTTATAATATTGCACTGACTGAATATCCATTTAGCAATAATGAAATTAATTATGGTTTTTATCTTCATCTTCCCTCAAGATTAATAAGCCACCACAGTATGTCACAAGGTTAAAATTCAACTTCTTATTTGGTTGCCAAGCGACAAAACTACTCCAATGTAAATAGAGTAATACTATAATAAGCTATTCAGCTGCAGCACTGCCAGTGTGTTTCTCTGACATATCAGTAACCTATTGTAACTGTCACACCAGCTTGCTCTCTGACAGGTTAAACCGTACACATCATAGAACACTACAGAGTGCAATGATTGTTTAAATAACCACTGGTGGGAGCAGTATTCAAACCCTTTAAACGTAAAAGTAGCAAAGCCACAGCATGAAAGTCATCAGGTTATTAAAAAAATCTTATCTCAGTAAAAGTACAGAAGTATTAACAGAAAAATGTATTTAGAAAAAGGTATCAAAAGTGAAAGCAGTAATTCTGCTATATTATGCTTGTAAGTGGCACATGAGTTTTACACTTTATATATTAGGGGTGTGCAAAAAAAAATCAATTCACATTTGTATCGCGATTCAAGCTCTACCGATTCAAAATTGATTCATAGAATTCCAAAAATCCATTCATATTTATTTAAAAAAAGAGATTTTTTTTAATTTTTTTTATTGTATGTCTACTGCAATCACATGGGAAGAGTAAATACATTTACATACTATGAATCGTTTTGTTTTTTTTAAATCGAAAATTGATTTTGAATCGAATCTTGAGCCTAAAAATCGATATTGAATCGTGACATTTTCTGAATCGTGCACCCCTATTATACATGTTATATTAAATTGGTTGTTGTTATTGAAGTGTTAACGAAGCAGCATTTTACTGAATGTGCAGCTAATTTAATCTACTTCATATAGTGTTGGGTAGTTTAATCTCGCAATGCATATTCTATAAACTGACAATATATCTTTAGGTAATATTGAAGTATTATTCTTTAAATTAACCAGTAAAGGCAGAAATACATTTTAAGTTTATTTTAGTTTAATTAAAGGAGCTAAATACTTCCCTCTGAAAAAAGTAAAGTAGTGCAGTACTTCAGTAAGTGCACTAAGTAACTTTCCACCACTGCAAGTAAGTAGTTTATGGAGGCTATTTCGCCCTAAGGTGAGTCTTTCAGGATACGTATTCACATCCCACCTCCTAACCTTGTAGACACTGTGAACCAGACAGTGTAGTGATATACAGTAAAAACGCTGCCTGGAGGCCTCATTACAGTGTAGGAAAGTCCCTTTACAATTTGTCCAAAATACTTTCTCCGCCTTGTGGCATGCACAACGAGAGCACCTGAAAACTAACTGCTTTTATTTCACCAAATACCGAAAATGCAACACTTGTCTCTAGTAATTAAAATACATTTTTGAAATAACGATAGGTATATCTGCACCTTTTTTCAGTGTTGCTAAATTAAAAGCATTTTTGACAGCATCCGGAAGTCACAACCTCCTGCGTCTCGCCCTCTCATTGGCTGTCACACAGCACAGGCCTGCTCAGTTAGCCTTGCTAGCCACCTGCTAACTAACTGACCACATCCAGAACACAACATAGCATGTATCAGCTACTCCAACACACATACATACATACATACATACATATACACACACACACACATACACAAGTGAACAGAGACAAGATGAACTTACATGAAATCTGCTTAAGACCAGCTCTGGAAACAGCATGAGATTCCTGAAATCAACCAGTCCTAGTTTTCCAATAAATGGAACAACAATCGAGGCAGCAAACCAGTACCGGGTGATGAGAGGGATGCTTTTGAACCAGTCCCCGATATCCGACATCTTTCCATATGATTACTGCCAAGTTATAACCATGAAACAAGAGCACCTCTCTAAAAATGAGCTAATATTACCAAAACACTGCGACCCCTCGCTGTCTTTATTTCACAAGTGCTCACTGCTAACTTTACATGACGTGGCTAAAGGGAGCTAGCTTTACTGATCCAGTCGCTGAGGTCAGAGCAGACACATCCGGTTATGCTTTTCAAAGTAAATCTATTGTGCTATTTCTAGGGAAATAAATGTTTGTCAAAATTGAACAGTAAAATTAAATTCATAAGGAAAAGCATTCGTTTTATAAGGGCTGTATTAACATTATTCATATATTATATATATCATATTACAATTTTAAGCGTGTTGCTGAGAATAATTTTATGATGTGATACACCCAGTGTTGATTGATTTTAGAGAAATACTGCAAACATTTCTGTTCAGATTAATGTAAAATTACTCGCAGTTAAATTCACTTAACGTTAGAGAATAACTAATTAATTCAACCAGAGTGAATTGGCAGTTACCTTTCATCTTTGTGCTTTTCACCTTATTCTTATCAAATAGTATTGCACTGGTCATAATAAATTGGGTTGGTCACACTATAGGGATGTTGACAATGGACAACTTTACAATAGATGCAGGCAACACCAATGAAGGTCTGTATATTTCTTATTCATTTTGTCAAGTTGTGGGTTTGTATATTTATCTAGTTTTAATACATAATTATGTATTTATTTATTTTAAAGACATGGTTTATATGATGCTCTTGGTTTGAAGAAAACATGTTAGAACCGGATGTATTGTTATTATCTCACAAACATATTTTGATTTTGCTCTGCATTTATAGCACTTCTTGTAAAATTCGTCGAGGGTCGAGCCACTAGAATGGAATGAATGTAAATAAGAACAAGCATAATGATTACTGAGGAACAATGCTGAGGCAAATGATCCCTTTTTATGAAACCTCATGTTCTCACTTAAATACATAACTCAAATGTTAGGTTTCAGGTTTTTTGTGGTCCATTTTGAATGAAGATTTATATCAGAATAAACAGGAAACAGGGTTGATCTGACTTACATGTTTGCAGCAATGAGAAAAAAGAGAGAAAGGCATGGGTGAATGAAAGCAACCATATATATCGTCCAACGATTTGAAAAACTTTCATTTAAAATAAAAAAAAATTTAGATAATCATCTCAGGTGTTTTATCTTTTTTTTCCAAACTGACAGATAGACCAGATGAAAAAGGAAGAACAGAACAAAAACAAAGCCACAATAAGATATAAGGAAGAGATGAAGTTAGAATATTTTCTTTTACTTTTTTTTTTTTTTTGGTCTTACAACTCCATGTGCTCAGTGAATGAAGGTGATACTGATCATTATTCCAAAATCATACAGTTCATGTTGGGTTGAAAAAGCACTAAAGTTATTGAAATGCTGTGTGCAGTAGTAATTGCTGCACTTGTGACTCCTGGCAGCTACAGTATAGCCTACCTCTTTGTGACCAAACCAAAGGCAATGTGAGAGTGAGACACAGACTACTTCAAAATGTATTATTTGCAGAAAAGAAAATACCTAGAAGAATCATATACTGTACATACATAATAAACTAAATTAAAATATGTACAGGTACATGTATATACCACATTTCATTGAGTGTCACTCTCAGTTTAAAACATGATATCTCTGCACGCCTTGTGTTATAAGCATAGAATTTAGTAAGTTCAAAACTGTTTTGAACTACAACTCCCATACTGCACGCCGCTGTATATCTTTGACGTCAATTTTGGGCGACAAAATAACTCCTCAAACCAAGCAAAATCTCCTGAAACTGTAGTTATTTCAACTGTTAGCGTAGCGTTTGATAAGCATTTAAGGGACTGTTAAGCTCCGATATTTCTAAATGGTGCTGCTCTTAACGTCCTCTCTGGCCGTAACTTAAAACTAAATATAACGTTAACGTTACTGCATGACCTTTCAAATTTCGCGCTGTTTGCTCCGCCTTTAATGGGGTTAATTTAGCCAACTAGCCCGTTAGCTAGCCATGTTACTGTAAACTGGGGCAAGTCAAGTAAGGAGGATATTATTTTGTATTGTAAATGTTGTTTTATGCTCTGAGTTTCTTCAGACTTCTTTAAAATGGAAGTGACGGACATCGGAAACAAAGAAGAGGGGAAAGTCTGGCATCGAAAACCAACACCAGGCAAAAGGTAGGGAATAGCTAAACGACGCTTGAGATTAACGTTAACGTTAGTTGTCATGTGCACCTGATACTGCGGGGAGTGACACATTTATCTGGATTATGCTGTAAAATGTCTCTGTAACGCATACCTCTGAGCCTAAACTAACGTTAACATTGGATGGTTCAGTCACACATGTTGCATTCCTCGTACATTCATTAATACAATTCAAGTATGATACTGTACATACTGTATACTCCCAGGGGATGCCTCTTTACATTTTTGTTCATGGTCAGCCACTTTGTTCAGGGTGTAATTGTAACCACTAGAGAGCAGCCATGATTCAAGTGTGTTGCTTTTCATTTGAGTACTATCTGGGTGTTGTTTGTCTTCCTTAGTGTGTTAGTGACGGTGGTCCGCACAGCTCAGCAGGCCAAGACGGTGCGTTTCCTCCATGTGGCCTTTGACACCACAGGAGACTCCTTCCTGGCTGGAGATCACCATGGCAACATCTACGTCTTTGACATCAGTAGGAACAGGTGGCTGACTGCTTGTGTTTTAAGTATTTCTTTATCACTATTCTATTTTATTAACATGATTTGCCTTATGGCATGTTTACGACTATTATGGTCCATATACAGTCATAAGCCCACATTTCGTATATATGTCATAGCCTCTTCTCTCACCTGAATGTGTTCTATTTAGAGCAAAAAAATATGGTAAAACTACTTTTATCTTCTTCCCAATTGATCTTCTCATCTACAAGGACATGATCCGATGATCATGTTTCAAATATAACTGTGTCTTCCTTCTGTTTAGAGCAGAACAAAGTGGTCTCAATGTGAGCGAGTGTGTATGTGATCTTGTGTTTGTCGTTGCTTCTTTCATGGGGCAGATTTCGTCTGGTGCAGAAGACAGGACAGGCCTGCACTGCTCTGGCATTCAGCCTTCGCAGGACCACAGAGTTCCTTGTGGCTCTGGCTGACTACACCATCAAGTGCTTTGACAAAGGTAGGATGAACACATCCACACACATTGCTTCGTTCTTTTCATAGTAACTTTCAGGGGTGTACCCTGTTTTTAGGTTCTCAGGACTTTTTCCACACAGGTTAATTTTCAATGACACTTGCTATTAATCACCTTATGTATGCAGATGATTTGGTAATCATTTGCCCATATAGTGCTGGGTTATAACAACTTTTGAAGGTTTGTTCTCCGTACAGGTTGGGATTTCAATAGCAAATATAATGCAAATAAGAGATTATGATTGTTAGAAGTAAAGAAGGCAGGCCTGATTTATTTTGATCTGGTACTGCCCTTAAAGTGTGTCATGAGATTATATATCTTGGCCATCATATTGTTAATGATGTATCAGATGATAAGGAAATCAACAGACAGTGTTGCCAGATGAATGCTCAGGCTAATGTGCTTGCACGTAAATTTGGCATGTGTTCTGCTAATGTTAAGGAAGCTTTATTCAAAGCATTCTGTACACCACTATATACTGACCACTTGTGGCGGTCTTACAGAAAAATGAACATGCAGAGACTGAATGTAGTGTATAATGATGGCATGAGACTGCTTCCAAAACAACCAAGATGGTGTAGTGCTAGTCAAACGTGTGTTAGTGTTGGTGTGCCTACCTGTTCCACCTTAATAAGAAACCTTATTTATCGATACATGTGTAGAATGTCTGTCTGTCTCAGAAAACAGAATTCTACAAGCTTTAGGCCACATTGATTTTAGCTCTGTCAGGTAAACATGTGTGACTGTGGAGCCATTGGCGCTCCGGTTTGTATATTACAGGTGAAGGTTGTTGACCTTTTATTAATATATATGAATTGTACTGTATATTTATTGCTATATGTTTTTAAATATTGTCATTTGTAATGTACTGTGGACTTTCCAGACACAAAGCAGCTGGTCAGTTGGATGCGGGGTCACGAGGGAGCAGTTTCGTCCATCTCTGTCCACAGCTCAGGCCGCTACGCCATCAGCACGTCGTCAGACACGGCTCAGCTCTGGGACCTGGACACCTTCCAGAGAAAGAGGAAGCTCAACATCCGACAGTCTGTTGGCATTCAGAGGGTAAACATGCAAAATGAAAGCAGTTTTTTTTTTTGGTTAATTTGAAGCTGTTGATATACTATATGTCTAGTGCATTTATGGTATGCACGCACTAAATGTGCTCTTTCTTCATTGTTGTCATGGCCCACTGTTGTTTGTGTTGCAGGTGTTTTTCCTGCCTCTCAGTAACACCATCCTCAGCTGTTTCAGTGACGACTCCATCTTTGCTTGGGAGAGCGACACGCTGATCTGCAAATACCAGCTCCCTGTCCCCGACTGCGGACCCAAGATCTCCTACAAGGCCTTCGCTGTCACACGGTCTTTCACATCACAACAACTAACTAGCACATTGATTATATAGCTTTCCAGTGTAGTTCTTCGTTACTATATGTCCCACCCTGCTTGGCTCTAAACACTTCATAAGCACAATAAAAAGTAAATAGGGATCAGAAGGCTTTATCAAACACTGATATACCTGACTTGTGTTGGCAGTGATGGTAAGAGCCTTGCTGCTGGTGGGCGCTCCAACCTGCTGCACCTGTGGTGTCTGGACAGCAAACAGCTGATCAGGGTGATTCAGATGCCAACGCAGGTCCGAACCGTCCGACAGCTGGAATTCCTGCCCGACAGTTTTGACGGAGGAGCCAGCCAGGTACACAGACAACCGAGGAATTTTCACTCATCTCCTCTGTTCACCTGCTATGGAACCTCGTTTTTACACATCTTTGACATCACTTGCCTGGAACAGGCCCCGTCTGTGTATCTGTACATGCTAATGAGCCCATCGTCTGTTTCTGTATCTCTGTATGCATATGTTTGCACTTTTATGCACCTGCGCCCTGTATAATTGAGACTTTTCTTTTTGCCTCTGTAGACACTAGGTGTACTGAGCCAGGACGGCGTGATGCGTTTCATTAACATTCACACCTGCAAGCTGCTGTTCCACATGGGTTCCCATGATGACGCCATCACCACGGCGGCGGTCAGCCCTAACGGCCGACATGTTGTGGCCATCATGGACAATGGCAGCATCAATGTCTACATTGTTCAGAGTCTCACACAGGAGGTCAACAAGGTGACCGTCAGTTGTGATAATTGTACAAAGATGCACAATGGAGGAGTTTTCTCATTTGTTGATTATAAGATATTGATCTGCGTTCATATAACGCATTTGTTTGTGTGTGCCCCTCCCCCAGCCTCCTCCCTCCCAGGTGGCGGTGGTCTCTGGCGGTGGAGCTGATGATCAGGACTTGTCTAACCTAAAGGTCAGGGTCAGGTCCGAGGCGGTTCAGAGACCAGCCAAGAGCTTGGGTAGGCGGACACAGGTGAAGGTACTCAGACCCCCCGCTGGGTCTCCGGCTGAGGATAAAGAGGTGGGAACGACACGCACCATTGTTTCCTATACATTGTGTTTTTCTTTTTGCAGAGTGATGTCAAGTTTTATGTATCATAGATGTTCCACAACAAATACACCCAAAGCATTTCCCTTGCTCTAACCAGATGCATGAGTGCGTATTTAATACTGTGTTGCGGTTTTGTGTCCGTCAATAGAATGAACTACCTGCCGGTCTGAATAAGAAGAGACTGGTGGCTCTGCTCAAGGCGTTTGGAGAGTATCCTGCTAAATACAGGTACATATTACTTTCATGCATGCATCTGATGAATAAAAACTGCATCATGCCAACTTTTTAACACCTAATGTAACATTTACATGATTCATTTGTGTATCTGTGTTGCAGGATGTTTGTATGGCGGTCTTTGCTGTGTCTCCCAGAGAACCATGCGGCGTACAGCAGTCTGACTGATAAAGGTCTGCATTCAGCCTACCTCACTCTGAATGATAAATACCCCATCAAAAGTCACAAGCTACAGAGGGGACTGCAGAGGTACGCACACACACACACACACACACACACACACACACACACACACACACACACACACATAATCAATTGCAACTCATTATACGTATTTTCTTCTTTCTGCAGAATATAAATGATTTTTAACAAATTAATTATTTAGTCCTTTCCTGGGCTCCACAGGGTTTTGTCTGCCTTCGCTCACTGGGCAGCCATCTTTGGAGAGGTGGAGTACCTTCCCCTGGTAGCCTTTCCTTTCGTCAAGCTCTTCCAGAACAACCCGATGCTCTGCTTCGAGGTGGTGGCCACTGTCATAGGTACTTCATGGTTGTAATTATGAAATGCCATTTCCCCAGTCAACACAATATTATGAATGTGTATGAAATTTCAACTACACACATTTGAAAGCTTTTTTTGTGCCTTTTTTTATGCGTAGAGAATGGCACTGCGACATTCACATTTTTGCAACTCTGGCTCGGTTTATCAGGCATCTGAATGTCTTGAGTCCAAGTCTTGTTGTTTGTCTGTTGAATACTCCGGTGTTTGGTTGCACAGTGAATTGGGGTCAGCATTGGTTCGAGTACTTCCCTAACCCTCCTCTGAACATCCTGAGCATGGCGGAGAACGTTCTGGCTCATCATGACAAGGAACTGCTGCAGCACCTGGTGGACTGTGGCATCACCTCACAGGTAACAGCTGTACGCAGCTACGCACAGCCGGAGGAGAAGAGTGGACGAGTGGTCAGAGACAGGCTTGTCCTGGAACTCCATGTGATGTGCATCTCTATATCATTTAGCTCTACGTGTGGCCCCTGCTGGAGACCTTGTTCTCAGAGGTTTTGACTCGCGATGAGTGGCTCCGACTCTTTGACAACATCTTCTCCAACCATCCGTCGTTCCTGCTCATCACCTGTGTGGCCTACATCACCTGCTGCCGTGAGCCTCTGCTGCTCTGCTCCCAGAAACAGGACTTTGAGGTAACTCCGTCACGCCCATAGTGAGTCGGGAAATGTTTCCGTCTCTCCTCCTCCATCAAATGTTTTCTCCTGTTTCTTTTGCTTCCAGTATTTTTTCCACCACCGCAACAACCTGGATTTGGGAGCCATGATAAAGGAAGCGTACCGGCTCATGGGCAGCACACCAGCTGACATCCATCCCAGGACTATGCTGTCTGACTTCACACCGCTGACCAAAGGCCAGTACCCCGTGTTCAACCACTACCCCCAATTCATAGTGGATTACCAGAGCCGGGAGAGGGAGAAGATACGACTGCAGGAGATGGAGTATCTCCGCGAGAGGTGATATTACAAGATAGTAGATCCACAGTGTTAATAAGATAAGAAATGCTAAAACTAGCGTTAGATAATACATTTCAAAGCCATTAGTGAGAAAATATCCAAAAGTGTTTGTTTGTCTCATCAGGCAGGAGGTGTCGGCTATGCACGCAGATTTTGTGCGTCGCCAAGCTAAAGAGGAGGCCTATTATGCACAACAGGTAGATATTGTTTGTCAAAATGAATTCAGCCATAGATTTGGTTGGAATTGATTTTGTTTTGCCTGCTTGTAAAGTTAACCTGTATGTGAAACACAAGCCTGAAATGGAATTTAAGTGAACTGAATACTTTGACTGATTTGAACACAGGAGCTGCTGCAGAAGGCTGAGGAACAGCGCAGAAACATCCTGGCACAAGAAGAGGAAAAACTAACACAGCAGAGGGCAAAGTAAAAAGCACCAGATGCTCGCACCTCCATAGTTGAGTCATGAGAACAAAAGAACGATGCAGATTTAGCAGAATTGGTTGCTGACACTGCTCCGTCCTCTGTAGGTTGGCAGCCATGAAGAGAGAGCTGAAGGTGAAGGAGCTACAGCTGCTGGACGAAACTAAAAGACGTTTCCTCAAACACCAACAGGACCTGAGAGCCTCGCAGGTCCAAAGACTAGACCAGGAGATCAGTAGAAAGGTAACCTGGTGATTACAATGTAAGGTAGTCTTTTGTATGAAGGAGCCCGCTTTAGCCATACCACAGATCCCGAACTTTGCTGCTCACTTTATCATGGGTAGTGTGCCATTCATTATTAGCATTTTTTTTTCTACTAAATAATTTTCATCATGGATTTAATAGCCCTCAGTTTTGAGCACTAACCAACCAATAATCTTTATGTTGTGCTACAGATGGATCTCCGGGAGCGAGAAACCGCTGCAGCAGTCCAGGATCTAGAAGTCCGACAGATGGAGCTGGAGGCTCAGAGGAGACGACTCGAACAGGTGACAAACAGCTTGCATTCTTGCAGCTTTCTCTCTCCCAGCCTCCTTCCTTTGATTCATTTCTCCCTCCCTTCCTCCCTCTCTCTCTGTGACCATTTATACCCCAATGATGACTCCCCTAAATCTAGAACGCATTCTGCAGTTGAATTACCTAGAAGCATAAAAGGAAATGTGCTTTCTCTTACTGGACGTTAAGTAGAGGTACAGGTCAGCCTCTAAGTTTGAGACTTTATAGTTATAGGAAGTGAAATCACTCATGGTTGTACCTAATTCAAGAGTGTTGTAGCCTCCTCTAGACACCGCCTTTTTAATCATAATCAGTGAATATCACACACATATACTGCATTTAGATTCTTACAATCAACCACTGAGGTCTGTAAAATAAGCCATTTTTAGATGATGTAATAGTCACCAACACATCTAATGACATCACGTTGTCCTTTATGATTATTGTAATAATTGTGAGTCTGAAGTTTTTTTTTCCGTGACCATTTCCCTCAGCACCTGTTTAAGGAGCAGGAGCGATTGGGACGGGAGGTCGAGGAGGAGACCGAGGTGAGGATGAGGAGGGCAGAACGAGAGGGTGATAGCTACACAGAGCTGCTACACTGCACAGAGACAAACATGCAGGTTAGTGACACATTCCAATATGGAGCCCGTGTAATAATCTCGACAAAAGCACACCATCTCGATGCACTCGAAAATTGGTCTGACTTTATGGGAAACTATCACGCTAGCCACAAAGGCATGCAAACTCTAATTTTGGCACAGGTACCGCGTGATCTTCTCCTCTTCCTCTATCCGTTAACTTTCTATAAAACACACACACACACACACACACAGGTCCTGGAGGAGTCCCTGGCAGAGGCGTGCCAGCTGGGCTTGGACTCTGACTGGCAGAGAGAGGTGGCGGAGCGCCTGCAGCAGGTCGATGCCGAGCAGGAGAGGAAGAGGGAGAGACTGGCAGAGCTTCACAGGCAAACCCTGGCAGAGGAGGAGAGACTGGCTGACACCATGAGAGATGTGACAGGAAGGAAGGTGACTGAGCAACAACAACAACAACAATTGACATGATGTATTGGCTTGACTATCTACAATTATTGTGACATCATTTATGGGCTTTTCTGTTACCTGTAATATCAGTATTGCGAAATTGGTTTTAAGATTTGTGTTCCTTGCTGAGAAACTTCATATCTGACCAATGTCTGAAATACTAATTATGAAACATCACGGAAGACAAATTGTAGGATTTGGAAAATTTAAGCAGTTTGCTTATCATTATTCAATTAGACAATACGTATTTGTTAATTTGCAGTGGGATGAAGTGATGAGTTCCAGAGCCCAGTTACAGGAGCAGCAGCCGCCCCGGTCTACAGCAGACCAAGGTATTACTCCACATATACACCTGTTGTGTTTGTGGCCTTTGAGCTGACCTGTCCGTTATCCAGACATGGATCTAATATTTAAGATTCAATTTTCTTTTATTGTCACACCTGTTATACAAGTACAAATGTGTGAAAGGCTTACGCTGGGAGCTTCCATTAAAGTGCTCATAATTATGCTTTTTGGCTTTTTCCCTTTCCTTTATTGTGTTATATATCTTTTTTGTGCACGTTATAGGTTTACAAAGTGAAAAAGCCCAAAGTCCACCCCAAAGGGATTCACCATCTCCAACAGAAAACACTGTTCACAAACTGCTCCAAACAGCTCTATTGTAGTCCAGCCTTTACTTCAGAGACAAACGTGCATCACTTTGTAACACGTTATAATGCTCGCCTAGCTGCTAGCATGGCACTCCCTCATACTCTAGAACTGACAAGCTAGCAGTAATTACTGCGCATGTGCGACTCTCAACAAAGATTGAATAGAAGTGAGATGTCTCACTCTGTAGCTAAAACAGAGAGCTCAACACATTGCACAGCAATGTGCAGTACAACAAATATATGGTGTTTTCTGAAAATTAAAGGGGTGATAGAATGATTATATAGGGTATTTCACACTGTTCCTTAAGGTGTCCTAATAGGGGATGTAACATTGGTTGGGCTGAAAATTGCCCGAATGCTATTTTATTAGGCCCTTAACTACCCTGTGAATATGGCTCTATTTGGAACAAGAGCTTTTCTTCCAAATATGGTATGCTCATGAATATTTAGATGAGCTGCGCGCTGATTGGTTTGAGCGAACCCCATAGAAACACATTGGAGACGAGACAGCAGGTCTCATATTTCAGACACTGCAAAGGTATACATTGTTTGTCGGGCTATTTCGTTATTAAATTCACTTCTGAGACTTTTTTAAGCGAGAAATCAACTATATAAAGCTCAAATATGGGCCATTTTACAAAAATTGATGTCTAATTGCAAATTTGGTAAGACGTGTCGGACTTTAGGAGCTCCACACAGTCTGACGAGAAAGCGGCAACCTCCATACCCAGTTAAAGTCACCGTTTCTCGGTTACTGGACGACCGGGGCTCTGCGGAGCTGGCTGGCTGCCAGCTGCTGGCATAACTAGAGTATATTTACAGTTTGAATTTCGTCACGCCACTTATATAACATCTACCCCAAGGTCTTATAAAGCTAAGAATGGTGTCCGATTTCAATTTAATGCATTTTTGTGAACATTAGCTAGGGATTTCGTTAGCTGCTACTGTCCCTTCAATCCTATGGGTAAAGATCGCGGCTAGCTGCAGGCCCTGGAGCTCCATCAGGGCCTCGGCATTTTGTAGTCCAGTAACCCAGAACCGGTGACTTTGCGCGGGTATGGCGCGCCGCGGGCTTCCCTTCGTGATGCAGATCCAGCTAGCTCACAGCGAGCCGGAGTCTAGGAAGTAGGACACGCCGGGCGGCGAGGCAGCACCGGCCGCTGTCACGTAGCCTGCTGAGACTCCTGCTAAACTGCGACACACAGTCGGACAAAATTTGCAATTTGCCATAAATTTTCGTAAAACGGCCCATATTTGACCTCTACATAGTTGATTTCTTGCATAAAAAAGTCTCAGAAGTGAATTTAGTAATTCAATAGCAGACCTCTGGAGATCTGCATGACCTAGCTAGATTCAGAAGACTAAGCTGACCTCAGGTCAGTGGTGTAGCCTATGCAAATGTTGGGGCGTGACAAAGACTAGGATTTGGGATGCTTACGTCAGCTTTTAGCTTTGTTGAGATTCGCCCGTTTTCAGCGGCAGTTTCAAAATGTGAGATTTGCAGAGGATAGGGGTGTCAATGGGATTTTGAGCTTCTATGTATGTTCTATTTACCCACCGAACTGTCGTTATTCAACTATGACAAGGTAAAATCGGTTTTGCATTCTATCACCCCTTTAAACCACATAATCCTATTCTGGTACAACCTCTAAATAAAATTATGAACTTGAAAATGAGCATAATATGAGCACTTTAAAGAAAAACAGTAAGTAGTAAATATAAGGGAAATGTAATAAAATAAGTGCATAACAAATAAGTGAAAGGGAAAAAAAAGTAAATATAGAAAGGCTATAAAATATAATAGAATAAAATATAAGAAGCGATAAAAAAATATCTACATTCAAGGCCTATTGCACACAGAGTAAATATTGCACAGGGGGTTGAATTATTCAAGAAGCTGGGTGTTGCATATGGGTGTTGTAATATGTGTTTGCTTTGTGGCAGACGGCCAGAGACAGACGGGGGTAAGATCCTTGTGTTCGACCAGAGGACTTCCTCCTAGAGGCAGTGCCACCACTGGCGTTAATGTTGGAAGCAGAGCTGCAGGTCCAGCAGTCAGACGCAACCTTGCCACCAGCCCAAAGCAGGCAGGAACCAACATGGTGTGTCTGAACAGCAGCTCACCTTCAGAGAGCACAGCCACCAACTGTAAGTCATTCATTCATCAAGTAGATAAGGCTATAGGCTTGTGATAGGCTAAGACTATATCCAAAGGTAGTCAGTTTACTGCTATTATATAAGGCTGGTAAACGCATCAAATCCCATTGGAGGAGCTGGAATCGTTAAATGTTTGCCATTTTTGCTTGAAAATTGACTTTACACGTTTAATTGATTATCAAAAGTATTTGCTTAACTAATCCACTAATTGTTGCAGCTCTACATAATGTGAGCACCATTACCTTGAGTTTCTGTGGCAATAATGTTCCTCTTTGTGGTTATTTCTTTATTTTGTATCAGTTTCCCTGGACCGAGGCCGGGCCCAGCTAGACAGCAGCGAGAGACAACTGCTGAAGGAAGTCAGAGAACTTAGACAGAAGCTGGCGGCCAGAGCCAGAGAGGGCAGCTCTGCCTCCTCACAGTCTGTCCTTACACTGTCCTCTGTCTCGCCGTGACCACAAACTGCTCTCGTCTTCATAGTGTCACAAAAACATATTCTTGCCTCAAGCGAGCAACAGATACAATGACTCAGACTCTGTTTACCATTTTCCAAGTGCTTATATACCATCCTTTAAACTACACATTATTAACGCAAATAGAGTCAACTATGTTGACTGCGCATCATCAAACACTATCTCATGAATACCCATGTCTTTCGTTTAAGACACCAGCCCTCTGGTTCCCTGTGAGGACAGAAACGGGTGCTCTGATGTTGCCTCATGTGATGTGCACATGATTGTTGAGCTTTTGTCACCACTCTCTAAGATCCAAGTCGACCATCATTCATGGCTGGGTTCTCTGATAATATTCCTGCAAGCAATGGCAGTTTCATCCATTTTAACTCAAGTCTGTCTATGGCCACTCCAGAAACACACAGTCCTATATAACTGGTGATAGATGTGACCACAGTTACAAACTGATGCAGCCTACAATACTGTCGGTACCATGTCTAACTCGGCTGTACGTGAAACATCTGTTAGTTCTATAGTGTCAGTTTAACGTCTTGTTATACAAACTATTATACCTCTGAATTTGTTATCATACCACATTCCATTTAATGTTCAGTTGTACACTTTATATTCATGGTTGTCATTTTTTTTAAATATTTGCACTGGTGCTCCATTTAGATTTTTTTATTTCAATACAATTTTGTGTGATTTGTCTTATTTAAAACCTGGTTTGGATAAAATGTTTTAAAAAAAAAAAAAAATCATGATTTCAAATTTTGTTTCATTTTGCCTTTTTAAGAAAAGACCAGATTTGCTCTATACAGAATGCATTGGTAGTGTATTACAAACAGACAACATGCAATACACAAATCTAGTTCCTCAGGGCTTCCACTACAGGCTTTATCAGTTAGATTTCACTATAATGTGATATGTTTTGATTGGATATATCCGGGAGTTTGTTTCAGGGTGTTCATGGTCTGTCTGCTTATGTCAAGACAATACGTAACTTGTCTCTTTTCATAAACTAGATAGGTAGGACTCTGCTCCTCACTGGGTGTGCCTGTGAATGTCTGTCTCTGTCTTTTGGTCCTATAGTCATCCAGGTGTTGTTTGACATGAGCTAAAATGACAGCCATCCCCATTCCTGTCACTCATTCTTTTCTTTCCCTCCACCCAAAGTTGATCTGTCCTGACGTGCTCTAAATCACTCTCAAGCCCTGGAAGGAATACAGCAAAATCAGTCGATCATTTTCTGTTCTATCAGTCTGAATCAACAACCAAAAACACACACTTGGTACACGAATATGTCTTGAAGCAAAATTTCACGTCACACATGATGCTATGAACTTACATATGAATAAATATTTCTTTCTCAGGAGCAGCTGAGTTTCTAACAGCTGTCTAGCCCTTCCTGTCTTTTCCTATTTGCAGTCACTTGCTGCTCCAGTTCTACCTGATTTTGCCTGTAAAGCGTCCTCCAATATCAGCAGATGACACACAGCGACATGCGTAGCAATCAGTTAAATCATTTCTTTAAGCTCGACAGATCCCCACTCGCAGTCTTCACCATACCACAGATAGGCCGTTGCCACACTTTCATAGTCTTGCAAACATTTACAGCTGTTTCTAAGGCCATCGGCCGTTTGTGTATTCACACAAGCAAGTGAATAGAAAAGCATATTTCCATCCCAATTATTCCTACTGCCATTTGTGGAGAGTACAATGCTTTGAAATGATATTTGGTGTTGGAGACACTGCAGGCATGTCTGTGTTTGCTCTGTGTCTGTGTTTGCTTACTGCTAGGAGATTTACCTGTTTGTTCTTCATTTTTTATGTCTTGTCATTTTGTGGTCTTTTTACACTTTTTTGTTTTGGTGATTGTGGTACAGTTTGAATGTTAGCCTCTGCTGAGGACTGATGGCTAGCCTACCAGTTTGCAGCATGCGCATTAAAACACTGAACATACAGACATACACAGCAATAAACACTGCAGTTGAATCAAAAGTATCCGCATTTTACATTGTAATGAGCAATGTACTTCAGTAGTGGTAATTTGAGACCTAGTGACGCAAACTCAGAAAGTTTTTGTTCTTGTGTACATATTCCAAACAGCACCTTACCTTTGTGTCAAAGGTAATTCAGAGACTAACATTTCCAAAAGCCAAAACACATTCGTAGAGTATTGACTTATATAAAAATGGCATTTCTCAGCCACTTTAGAACATCACCCTGTTAAAGATATAATCTCACTACTCTGTGCTGCACTCAACCATAAAATGGCCCAGAAAAACAATCCATTGACTATTCCACAGCCTTTTTTTTTATAGCCAAATTCCAACACAGTTTATGATTCTGAAATGAAACTCAGACATGGTAAGGCAAAAGAAAATAGGATTTGCAATTACCAGATCTTTAGTTTATTTTGGAATTCTGTTCATTGACGCTGAGTTGTTATGAAGAAACTCAGCAGCAGCTTGACTTTGCATACAAGATAAGGTTCAGGAGACATTGATGACTCAGAAGCATCAATGAACTTGTTTATTGTGTAGTCCCATCCCAAATCTGAAATATCTCTTCCTGAAGGCATACTTAAACCTAGCTGGAGATGTTAAGTTTAGCTAAACCATAAATGTAAACAGAGATATTGCGGGGGCTGTAAACACACATCCTTACCGTAACAATGTCAGCTTGACCATACTGCAGTAGAGCCTATTGGTGTGTGCATACAATTGTGAGTATGTGTTATGTGTGAACTTTCTCTTCTGACCTGGGTGGGATTGTAGCATTTGAGCCAGTACTGTCTTACCATACAGCTGTTACATCTCCCGTCATCTATGGAGACCTGGAGTTGAACTACTGCTCTGCCAGAGATAGGTTATGACCTACTGCTGTTATGTTGGACACGGACCTGAAGGAGACCTGAGGTAAGCTGGAATTTCCACCACAGCTACATTGTTTTGTTCTATATTGCATGTCTTTTGCTCTCAGCTGTCACCTGTCATCACTTATTACTGTGAAACAGTATTGCCCTAAGCAGGGGCGGTTCTACCATTTGCCATTTACCTCTCAGTGTGCTTCAACTAGTAGTTCATTCACAAATGTCAGAGACATGCAGGCAACTCTCATCCACGCTATGACGATCATGCGCAGATGCAACATGGACCTGCTTGTGGTTCTTCTAATTGTCAGATGAGATAATTCTACATTTTAAAAAACCAAACTACACTAAAAAAAGACTTGCATTTAAGTCCAACATCCATGGATGACAGCAGGGCGTCAGCGCCTTGGTACTGGAGATCAAAATCCCTGGGGAAGGTGAGGCGACGGATTCAAGACCTCCGCATCCCTTCTCCCTCTTGCTATGACTTGATAGCCAGCAGACCGGCGTTGGACCTGAGCCATAATGAGAGCGCCCGGCTGGCAGTGGACTCCCTGCTCAGCCGCGGCTTAGAGGGATACCACGAGGTGTTGAACGCAGAGGGAGAAGTGGACTTTCTGTCACAGCTGGAGAAGATTTACATCCTGGAAAATGGCAGGGATGGAAATACAGGTTGTAAGTGTTTGTTTTTACATTGTGATGTATCCTTTTCACACTACTATTTGCAGCCTGTTGTGTTTGAAAACATAAGATAACCATCAGATTCATTGGATTAAAAAATAAAAAAATAAATAGCTGGTCGTATTACTTTTTCATCGCTTCTTGCATTACACAGCTGATCCTGGTGCATCTGATGAAAGTGACACAGACTTTGACAGTTTGTCTACTGGATCCCAGTCTGCCACACAATGTCCTGCAGTGTCCACAGACAGTGATCCCATTTTGGCAGGTTTGGAACTGAGCAGCCAAAAAGGTATTACAGGAGTAGAAAACTTTTATGGAAGCAAGTCATTTCCAAAAAAAAACTACTATTACTCTGCTACTAGTAAAAAAAAAAAAAAAAAATCTGGTGTTTTAACTCTTGGTATTTAAAATCCTGCACAGACTTTGGTGTGTCAGCCCAATGTATTTGTACATGTTAAATCAGTATCCATTCTAATTTTCTGCCATCTCTAATTGTGTTTTTGTCCCTTCCAGATGTAAAGCAGACTGACCCTGCCCTGGATAAGCCAGATGTTGAGGTTTATTTTCAGTTTGACAACAGGGCAGCCAGCATGAAAGACCTGGTCAGAGAGTTCATCAGAAAGGCTGGAATGGTGTGTGTATGTGTGTGTGTTGTGTGCTGTGTGCGTGTTTCCTTATGTGAAAAAAGGAATATGACGTGTTTGCCTGTACATGTGAGGTATGATAGAAAATGTTAGTATTGGATCTTGTGTGCTGAAAAGTCAGATACACAGTGAGTGATATGTGTCTGTGCATGTAATTGCTATAGTGACTGACATCTTTAGACGTGTGTGTGTGTTTGTTTAGGCCCTGGCCATAGTGATGGACAGCTTCAGTGACGTAGAGCTGCTCTGTGATCTTCTCGAGGCGAGCAGGAAGAGGAATGTGTCTGTTTATCTGCTGCTGGATCATCTCCACCTGAACTTGTTTGTGAGCATGTGGCAGGAACTCAAACTCAACAGCAAGAACTTTCCTGTGAGTCTGTTCATCTTCCTCTTTCCACCCCCTGCCTGTCTGAGCCTTGCTGCATTCTGTTTGGTGGTATAGCTAGATAGATTTTTATTGTCCCATGAGGGAGATTTGTTTTCACAGTCTGACATGCACATGGCAATATACACGGAAAAATACATCAACAGGTAACACAGAGATAGGTATATAGACACATAGAAACAACCACATTTACAACTGCAACACCGGATCTATACAGTCAGCGAGATAGTTTGTTCAGCAGTGCAATGGCAGAAGCAACAAAACATCTGCCAAAGCGAGTCCTTCTACACCTCAGAGTCCTGTATCTGCGACCAGATGGCAGCAGTCTGAAGTGTGGATATAGAGGGTGATTGGTGTCATTGACAATGGTGAGGGCAAAGCGTGTGATGGCTCTATCGTTCAGGTCTGAGATCTTGGGTAAAGGGGAGCTGATTATTTTGGAGGTGACGTGTGTGATCTTGGTGAGTTTGTTTTTGTTAGAAATGGTGAGCATGCTGTAGAAACAGGGCGAACAGTACAGCAGGGTATGTTGGATTATGCTTTTGTAAAGTAACAACAGGAGGCGTGGGGCAACAGAAAGTGCTCTGAGTTTACGGATGACAATGTAATCTCTGCTGAGATCGTATGTGGATATCGGTAACGTGTTGATTGTGTAAAGTGAGTCCAAGGTATGTGAATTTATTGACTTGTTCTACTGTCTTTTATGGATGAAGACGGGAAACAGTCCAGTGTTCGGTGCGTTAAAGACCAGTTCTTTTGTTTTGCCTATATTCAAATTGAGGTAGTTGTCAGTGCACCACTATATGAAATGAGAGATGGAGTGTTGATAGGCTGTAATGGAGATGTGGTCATTGAGTAGACCCAGTATGGCAGTGTCATCTGAATAATTATAGTATGTGGTGGTGGGTGAGGAGCTGATGCAGACACTTGTTACAGGGTGACTAGGGACTGAGAACACAGCCTTGAGGGGCTCCGGTATTGTTGATAATGGATGAGAAGAGGTGGGATATTGAGCTAGTGAAGTTTCTTGATCATCTGGTGCCGTTGAATCGTGTTAAAGGTGGAGCTAAAGTCAATGAATAGGATTGATGCAAAGTTGCCAGGGGAGTCCAGATGTTGGAGGAGGGAGTGAAGGAGACATGCCACAGCATCCTCTGTTCCTCGCTTGGCCCTGTAAGAACACTGATAGGGGTCCAGCTGTGGTCCAGCAGCTGACAGGATGGTGTGCAGAATCAGTTTCTCCAGGCATTTCATCGCTATGGGAGTGAGTGCAACAGGCCGGTAATGGTTAGGTTCAGATGGGCGGGTTTTCTTGGGTACCGGCATAATGTTAGATGTCTTCCAGAGGGTAGAAATCGATGCTGTCCTGTAGGATTCTGAGAAGATGGAGAAGAGGATGGGGGAGAGTTCCATGGCACATAGAACTCTCTCATGGATAGAGGGATGGATGTGACGTCAGCAAGATCCCTCCATCCATCTTCATTAGTGTCATTTTTAGTAACTAACCCTCCTCCACCTCTACTAACCAACGAGCCACAGCAGCACACAGCGCAGATTATCTGACTTCCTGTTAGATGCAAACCCTGGACACATGATACTGCACATGGAAAGCAACATACTGCTATTTTGGTCTCTTTGGTTGTTTTTTAGCTCTCTTTCCCAAGCTGACCTTTGATATTCAGCATAGGCGTCAGAGTCTGCTAGGAAAAGCAGATGATTTTTTGAGAATACAGCGCTGCTACTGATGCATGTAACCAAAATGTAAATGACTGTGATGCACTGATGTGACCTTTAAATAACATTGCAGTTGTATTTCTTCAATACTATCGTGGTGGTGCTCTGTATAAAACATATATTATTATTTTTTTATCTTTAGAAATCTTTAATTTGCTGCTGCGATCACCAGCTACTTAATATGCAAACATCAATAGTTTAACTACACTGGGTGATGAAGATAATTGACTTTTTATGAATGTACCAATTTACCAAACTATCAAAACAGCTCAACTTTTCACTGCCTTCGAAAATGTGCTTTTTCCCCTGCTTCCTGGAGTGAAAAACTAACAAATGATACATTGAATAATTAATTAAGAATTGGGGTGTGTGTGTGTGTGTGTGTGTGTGTGTGTGTGTGTGTGTGTGTGTGTGTGTGTGTGTGTGTGAATAGAAACTGTCAGTACACAGTGTGGGTGGACAGACCTACTGTGCCAAGACAGGCAGGAAGCTGACTGGTCAGATTGCTGAGAGTTTTATCATCTCTGACTGGACTGAGGTGCTGACTGGCTCATACAGGTACACACACACACACACACACACACACACACACACACACACACACACACGCACTTCAACACATTCAAATAGCAATTTTTTTTTTAATAAATAATAATAACATAAAGTTTGTGTTCTTCTAAGTCTAGATTTGCATGTTTAGTCTGTGTCCACTTTACCTTTGTCTCTTCTCTTTTTAGTTTTCTGCTCTACCATTAATATGTGTGTGTGTGTGTGTGTGTGTGTGTATGCGCGTGTGGTTTCTCTTCAGTTTCTCCTGGCTGTCTTGGCAGACCCATCGTAGTCTTGCTGTTCTTGTAAAGGGCAGCGCAGTCACACCTTTCCATCAGGAATTCCTCAGGCTACATTCCAGCTCCAAACCAATCCCCGGCTTTGATACTTTTATCACAGTGCCTCACACTCTCCCTCTTTACACCACATTACACGCAGCTGAAAGCACTTACAATGATCCTAGTAAGTCAAAACCGAGCCCGACCAAAACAATATGCCCCAGGGCACAGAAGGAAGATGGTCAAGAAGACACTCAAACAAAAGTTTTGTCCAATTCACAGAGTGCAGAATTTGAGTGCAGCAAGAGTAAGTCCCAACTTCTACACAGAGCAGGCGCTGGTACACAAATGCATGAAAAACCTCCACAATTGTGCCTAAAACCCCTTATTCAACCAGTGGCACTGCAGAGTGTATCTGTGGGAGAGCATACAATAGGAGCTGTCTGCACACAGCTTGGAGCACAAACACATGTAGAGTTTCTGGAGAAGAATCAACCCCAGATCCAGAGTCACTCAAACCCTCTCAGTCAGCCCCATGTCTCAAATGTTCAGTCTCACCACTTCATCGCCACTACAGCTGAGAAGAATGCGTGGGCTCAAGAGTCAAACCCTCTACACACTGCTTCCCCAACACACGATCAGCACAGGATTGTCAGACATCAACCAACTTTTAGGATTAATCTCGATCACCATTATGTGGGTACTGAAGGTCTTTTCTTTCACCAAAGGAATAGGAACAAATTGACAGAGCATTCTGGGATTGCTGCAGGTCTAGACACACAAAGACGACAATGGAACTACTTACTTAACTTTAAACCAAAGGCTGACTTTCTATCTGCTAATCCCAAAGTCCTGCCTCCTTCCACATTACAGCAAAAACAAGCAAAGACAGACCTGTGGCTTCCTTTAACCCACCCGAGGGGACACACATCTAGGCCACAAACTAAAGTGTCCTCTCTAGGAACCAGGAGGCAAGATCACCCCCAGAGGAATCACCAACCCTCCCTCCAGTTGCACCAAACCACAGAGGCTTCAGGTTCAAAGTCAGCATCATCAGCCCTGGGAGCTCATCTTAAACCTCAGCTCCAGTCAGACTCCAAGCTGTTCTTACCAGGTACAGGAGCCACACAACATCTACAGCCCCACACTTCCCAGCAGGCGAGGCCCCCTCCAAGACTAAACTGGATGAGCCAGAGTCGCACTGAAAGACCCAGACCTGTGGCTCGCCTCAGCTCCTTCATCACCACCTACGGGACGGGACAGCAAACGGACGGACAAGTGGGCTGGAGGCCGTTTCATAGCCGCATGAATACATCAGTAGGAAGGAGCCAGAGCACGGCTGACAGACAATTAGCAGGCCTTAATCCAAACATAACCAAGCCCTGACAAAAAATATACAGACTAAGTTGATTTTTAAAGTATATTCTACTGTTTAAAACATATGAAATATATTTTACTGTTTAAAAAATATATGAAATTATATTAAATGAGTGTATTTTGTCTACAAAATTATGCATTAAGACTGATGTGTGAACTATTTTTAGAGCATCAACCTGTGTGATTTGTGTGTAGCATTTAAAAAAAAAAAAACATTCTTAAAAACAAAATGATTTAATTTTTGCTTAGTAAATGTTTTTAAACCCTAAAGGCCTATACAATTGTGTCAAAAATGTGAAGTTTTTTAACAGAATAGATTGACTGTTGACTTTGTCGTGTTCCTATTCAAAAGCCCTGCAAACCCACACAGGTGTTTTCAGTTATTAGCTGATTAGACCTCTGCTGAGGTTACAGTTTTTTACGATTGCTATGACTTATAACAACTTTCCTAAACTCTTAACACAGTTAGCACAACATCCGTCTGTGTAGGCTATACATTTAACACATTTCTTGTTGCTTTGACACAAAATGCATACAGTTACACATTTAAAATGCTTGAACTTTTTTGAATGGATTTTTACTGACCAATTTGCAAATGCTTTCACTCTGTATGTCAGAACAGATAACATCATGTTCTAAACCTAACGTATAGGCTAAAGTGAAAGTGAACACATATGCATGTGCACAAATAAACACAAATGTACCCCCTCCATTTTATTCCATTGCTACTGAGAAACAGCTGATTGAAGCTATGCAAATAGATCGATCACAGCTGATTCCCATCTAGGAAACACACTCATATGTTGAGGTTCTTTCAATCGCATGACCATATGTTATTGTAGTACATAGAGTAGAAGAGGACTTATTTGGGCTGATTTTGTGTGGAAAATGAACAATAAAGATGAACACAAATAAAGTAAGAAAAATTGCTGCACTAGTGAGAGGAAGACGAGTACCAGGACAATTTTGTCTCTGTCTTCTTTTTTTCATACAGTAAACCGTACATTCTATAAAGCTACTCTGAGATAGGTCATTCATTTTTTTGTATTGAATTTCTGCAGCAAAATAAACAAAATGCGTGCATTTACTAAACCCAACAAAACAAAAAAATGTAGAGAGGCTTCAAGATAAACTGCATTGCAAAACACAATCTATGATCGATACAATAAACTGTTATTGTATAAGGGCAGACCTGACACATAAAATAATGCAGTTTCTTTAATTCCATCTGATGTTAGTGTTTTGTATGACGTGAAGAATTATTTGATTTTGAGACATGTTTGCATTGTTTTGATAGATAGTGTATTGTGTTAGTGAATTATTGTATTTTGAAAATTAGTGTTGGAGTTTAGTTTTCAATGTGTGATTTTGAGCATGAAATGAACTGTTTTGCCAATTGTGTGTTGTAGGTGTGTTGGTTCACAAAACTTCAACCTTCAGCTATTACATTATGATTCAGCTTCTTTTTTTAAACTATACATTATTTTATTTGACCGGACAGCTAGGTGAGAAAGGGGAGAAGACATGCAGGAAATTATCACAGGTCGGTTTCAAACCCTGGACCCCTGCATCGAGGCATAAACCTCTCAGTATGTGTGCACCTGCTCTACCACTGAGCCAACCCAGCCGCATGATGCAGCTTCTTAATAGCTTTTACAGTGTTTGTGTTATCACTGTTAATTGCTTCTTTCAGGCTTTTTCTGCGTTTATAATGGGTGTGTATTGCGTGACTTAGACTTTTAGTTTGCATGTTCTTCCAGACTTTCTTTGACATACTACACTATGATTTTTACATCACTTTTTTAACATACTATGACTTTTATGATTATTTTCGACATGTTATACGAAGACTTTTTTTTATCACTTTTTTCTACATGATATACTATGATTTTTTTATTACTTTTTTCGACATACTATACTGTGACTTTTTTTATCACTTGTTGACATCCTATACTATGACTTTTTTCACTTTTTTGACATACTATGACTTTTATGACTATTTTCGACATGCTATACTATGACTTTTTTTTAACTTTTTTCGACATGCTATACTATGACTTTTTTTTTACTTTTTTGACATACTATGACTTTTATGACTATTTTCGACATGCTATACTAAGACTTTTTTATCACTTTTTTTCTACATGTTATACTAGGACATTTTTTTATGACTTTTTTCAACATACTATTCTAAGACTTTATTATCACTTTTTGTACATGATATACTATGAATTTTTTATTACTTTTTTCGACATACTTTGACTTTTTTTTATCACCTTTTTTAACATCCTTTACCATGACTTTTTTTTACCTCCTATGCTATGACTTTTTTATCACTTTTTTTGGAAATGTTATACTATGACCTTTTTCGAAATGCTTTACTAGGACATTTTAATCACTTTTTTCGACATACTATACTATGACTTTTACATCATTTTTTTGACATACTATTACTTTTATGACTTTTTTATCACTTTTTTCTACATGATATACTATGATTCTTTTATTACTTTTTTCGACATGCTATACTATGACTTTTTTTTTACTTTTTCCGACATACTATACTGTAACTTATTTTTTTACTTTTTTTGTACATACTATGACTTTTATGACTATTTTCAACATGCTATACTAAGACTTTTTTATCACTTTTTTTCTAGATGATATACTATGATTTTTTTATTACTTTTTTCAACATACTATTCTAAGACTTTTTTATCACTTTTTGTACATGATATACTATGAATTTTTTATTACTTTTTTCGACATACTTTGACTTTTTTTTATCACCTTTTTTAACATCCTTTACCATGACTTTTTTTTACCTGCTATGCTATGACTTTCTTATCACTTTTTTTGGACATGTTATACTATGACCTTTTTCGAAATGCTTTACTAGGACATTTTAATCACTTTTTTCGACATACTATACTATGACTTTTTTAAATATACTACACTATGACTTTTACATCACTTTTTTTGACATACTATGACTTTTATGACTATTTTCGACATGCTATACTCAGACTTTTTTTTATCACTTTTTGACATCCTATACTATGACTCTTTTTTCACTTTTTTGACTTACTATGATTTTATTACTTTTTTCGACATGCTATACTAAGACTTTTTTATCACTTTTTTCTACATGATATACTATGATTTTTTTATTACTTTTTTCGACATGCTATACTATGACTTTTTTTTATCACTTTTTGACATCCTATACTATGACTTTTTTTCACTTTTTTCAATATACTATAATATGACTTTTACATCACTTTTGACATACTATGACTTTTATTACTTTTTTCAACATACTTTGACTTTTTTTTATCACCTTTTTTAACATCCTATACCATGACTTTTTTTAACTGCTATGATATCACTTTTTCATCACTTTTTTTGGACATGTTATACTATGACCTTTTTCGAAATGAATTACTAGGACATTTTAATCACTTTTTTTCGACATACTATACTATGACTTTTTTAAATATACTACACTATGACTTTTACATCACTTTTTTTGACATACTATGACTTTTATGACTATTTTCGACGTGCTATACTATGACTTTTTTTTATCACTTTTTGACATCCTATACTATGACTTTTTTTTCACTTTTTTGACATACTATGACTTTCATGACTATTTTCAATATGCTATACTAAGACTTTTTCATCACTTTTTTTCTACATGATATACTATGCTTTTTTATTACTTTTTTCGACATGCTATACTATGACTTCTTTCTCACTTTTTTGACATCCTATACCGTGAGTTTTTTCGACATGCTATGCTATGACTTTTTTATCACTTTTTTTGGACATGTTATTCTATGACCTTTTTTCGAGATGCTATACTAGGACATTTTAATCACTTTTTTCGAAATACTATACTATGACTTTTTTATCACTTTTTTCAATATACTATAATATGACTTTTATCACTTTTTTGACATACTATGACTTTTATGACTTTTTTCAACATACTATTCTAAGACTTTTTTATCACTTTTTGTACATGATATGTTTTGAATTTTTTATTACTTTTTTTCGACATACTTTGACTTTTTTTTATCACCTTTTTTAACATCCTATACCATGACTTTTTTCAACATGCTATACCATGACTTTTTTTTACCTGCTATGCTATGACTTTTTTATCACTTTTTTTGGACATGTTATACTATGACCTTTTTTGAAATGCTATACTAGGACATTTTAATCACTTTTTTCGACATGATATACTATGACTTTTTTTATCACTTTTTGACATCCTATACTATAACTTTTTTTTCACTTTTTTGACATACTATGACTTTTATGACTATTTTCGACGTGCTATACTCAGACTTTTTTTTATCACTTTTTGACATCCTATACTATGACTTTTTTTTCACTTTTTTGACATACTATGACTTTTATGACTATTTTCGACATGCTATACTAAGACTTTTTTATCACTTTTTTCTACATGATATACTATGATTTTTTTATTACTTTTTTCGACATACTATACAATAACTTTTTTTTCACTTTTTTGACATACTATGACTTTCATGACTATTTTCAATATGCTATACTAAGACTATTTTCATCACTTTTTTTCTACATGATATACTATGATTTTTTTATTACTTTTTTCGACATGCTATACTATGACTTTTTTATCACTTTTTTCAACATGCTATACTATGTTTTTATTGACATGCTATACCTGGACATTTTAATCACTTTTTTCGAAATACTATACTATGACTTTTTTATCACTTTTTTCAATATACTATAATATGACTTTTACATCACTTTTTTGACATACTATGACTTTTATGACTTTTTTCAACATACTATTCTAAGACTTTTTTTTATCACTTTTTGACATGATATACTATGAATTTTTTTTACTTTTTTCGACATACTTTGACTTTTTTTATCACCTTTTTTAACATCCTATACCATGACTTTTTTCAACATACTATACCATGACTTTTTTATCACATTTTTTGGACATGTTATTCTATGACCTTTGTTCGAGATGCTTTACTAGGACATTTTAATCACTTTTTTCGAAATACTATACTATCACTTTTTTAATCACTTTTTTCATTATACTATAATATGACTTTTACATCACTTTTTTGACATACTATGACTTTTATGACTTTTTTCAACATACTATTCTAAGACTTTTTTATCACTTTTTGTACATGATATACTATGAATTTTTTATTACTTTTTTCGACATACTTTGACTTTTTTTATCATTTTTTAACGTCCTATACCATGACTTTTTTCAACATGCTATACCATGACTTTTTTTTACCTGCTATGCTATGACTTTTTTTATCACTTTTTTTGGACATGTTATACTATGACCTTTTTCGAAATGCTATACAAGGACATTTTAATCACTTTTTTCGACATGATATACTAAGACTTTTTTTTATCACTTTTTGACATCCTATACTATAACTTTTTTTTCACTTTTTTGACATACTATGACTTTTATGACTGTTATCGACGTGCTATACTCAGACTTTTTTTTATCACTTTTTGACATCCTATACTATGACTTTTTTTTCAATTTTTTGACATACTATGACTTTTATGACTGTTTTCGACATGCTATACTAAGACTTTTTTATCACTTTTTTCTACATGATATACTATGATTCTTTTATTACTTTTTTCGACATGCTATACTATGACTTTTTTTTCACTTTTTTGACATACTATGACTTTTATGACTATTTTCGAAATGCTATACTAAGACTTTTGTATCACTTTTTTCTACAGGATATATTATGATTTTTTTATTACTTTTTTCCACATGCTATACTAATTACTTTTTCATCACTTTTTTCGACATGCTATACTATGTTTTTTTTGACATGCTATACCTGGACATTTTAATCACTTTTTTCGAAATACTATACTATGACTTTTTTTATCACTTTTTTCAATATACTATAATATGACTTTTACATCACTGTTTTGACATACTATGACTTTTATGACTTTTTTCAACATACTATTCTAAGACTTTTTTATCACTTTTTGTACATGATATACTATGAATTTTTTATTACTTTTTTCGACATACTTTGACTTTTTTTTATCAACTTTTTTAACATCCTATACCATGACTTTTTTTTACCTCCTATGCTATGACTTTTTTATCACTTTTTTTTGACATGTTATTCTATGACCTTTGTTGAGATGCTATACTAGGACATTTTAATCACTTTTTTCGAAATACTATACTATGACTTTTTAAAATATACTAAAAGTATGACTTTTACATCATTTTTTGACACACTATGACTTTCTTGACTTTTTAGAACATATTATACTATGACTTTTTTATCACTTTTTTCTACATGATATACTATGATTCTTTTATTACTTTTTTCGACATGCTATACTATGACTTTTTTTACTTTTTTCCACATACAATACCAATTACTTTTTCATCACTTTTTTCAACATGCTATACTATGTTTTTATTGACATGCTATACCTGGACATTTTAATCACTTTTTTCGAAATACTATACTATGACTTTTTTATCACTTTTTTCAATATACTATAAAATGACTTTTACATCACTTTTTGACATCCTATACTATAATTTTTTATTACTTTTTTCGACATACTTTGACTTTTTTTATCACCTTTTTTAACATCCTATACCATGTCTTTTTTCAACATACTATACCATGACTTTTTTATCACTTTTTTTTGGATATGTTATACTATGACCTTTTTTGAAATGCTATACTAGGACATTTTAATCACTTTTTTCGACATACTATACTATGACTTTTTTAAATATACTATACTATGACTTTTACATCACTTCTTTTGACACACTATGACTTTCTTGACTTTTTAGAACATATTATACTAAGACTTTTTTTAATCACTTTTTTGTACATGATATACTATGAATTTTTTATTACTTTTTTAGACATGCTATACTATGACTTTTTTAATCACTTTTTTGACATCCTATACCATGTTTTTTTTGACATGCTATACTATGACTTTTTAATCAGTTTTTTCAACATACTATACTATGACTTTTTTAAATATACTATACTATGACTTTTACATCACTTTTTTTGACATACTATGACTTTTATGACTTTTTTTATCACTTTTTTGTACATGATATACTATGAATTTTTTATTACTTTTTTTGACATCCTATACCATGAGTTTTTTCAACATGCTATACTATGACTTTTCATAATTTTTTTCAACTTACTATACTACGACTTCATTCAACATTCTATACTATGACTATTTTCAACATACTATACTATCACTTATCACTTTTTTCGAAATACCATACTATGACTTTTTTATCACTTTTTGACATCCTATACTATGACTTTTTTTTCACTTTTTTGACATACTATGACTTTTCTGACTATTTTCGACATGCTATACTAAGACTTTTCTATCATTTTTTTCTACATGATATACTATGATTTTTTTATTACTTTTTTCGACATGCTATACTATGACTTTCTAATCACTTTTTTCGACATACTATACTAATTACTTTTTCATCACTTTTTTCAACATCCTATACTATGTTTTTTTTGACATGCTATACTAGGACATTTTAATCAGTTTTTTCGAAATACTATACTATGTCTTTTTTATCACTTTTTTCAATATACTATACTATGACTTTTACATCACTTTTTTGACATACTGTGACTTTTATGACTTTTTTCAACATATTATACTAAGACTTTTTTTATTACTTTTTGTACATGATATACTATGAATTTTTAATCACTTTTTTGACATCCTATACCATCAGTTTTTTTGACATGCTATACTATGACTTTCTAATCACTTCTTTCGACATACTATACTATGACTTTTTTATCAGTTTTTTCAACATACTATACTATGACTTTTTTAAATATACTATACTATGACTTTTACATCACTTTTTTTGACATACTATGACTTTTATGACTTTTTTTATCACTTTTTTGTAAATGATATACTATGAATTTTTCATTACTTTTTTTGACATCCTATACCATGAGTTTTTTCAACATGCTATACTATGACTTTTCATAATTTTTTTCAACTTACTATACTACGACTTCATTCAACATTCTATACTATGACTATTTTCAACATACTATACTATCACTTATCACTTTTTTCAATATACTATAAAATGACTTTTACATCACTTTTTGACATCCTATACTATAATTTTTTTCACTTTTTTGACATACTATGACTTTTATGACTATTATCGACATACTATACTAAGACTTTTTTATCACTTTTTTCTGCATGATATACTATGATTTTTTTATTACTTTTTTCGACATGCTATACTATGACTTTTTTTAAACTTTTTTCGACATACTATACTAATTACTTTTTCATCACTTTTTTCAACATGCTATACTATGTTTTTTTTGACATGCTATACTAGGACATTTTAATCAGTTTTTTCGAAATACTATACTATGTCTTTTTTATCACTTTTTTCAATATACTATACTATGACTTTTACATCACTTTTTTGACATACTGTGACTTTTATGACTTTTTTCAACATATTATACTAAGACTTTTTTTATTACTTTTTGTACATGATATACTATGAATTTTTTATCACTTTTTTGACATCCTATACCATCAGTTTTTTTGACATGCTATACTATGACTTTTCATAATTTTTTTCAACATACTATACTATGAATTCATTCAACATTCTATACTATGACTATTTTCAACATACTATTCTATCACTTATCACTTTTTTCGAAATACTATATTATGACTTTTTTTATCACTTTTTGTACATGATATACTATGACTTTCTAATCACTTTTTTCAACATACTATACTATGACTTTTTTCACTTTTTTGACATACTATGACTCTTATGACTATTTTCGACATGCTATACTAAGACTTTTTTATCACTTTTTTCGACATACTATACTAATTACTTTTTCATCACTTTTTTCAACATCCTATACTATGTTTTTTTTGACATGCTATACTAGGACATTTTAATCAGTTTTTTCGAAATACTATACTATGTCTTTTTTATCACTTTTTTCAATATACTATACTATGACTTTTACATCACTTTTTTGACATACTGTGACTTTTATGACTTTTTTCAACATACTATACTATGACTTTTTTTTATCACTTTTTGTACATGATATACTATGACTTTTTTAAGCACTTTTTTGACATCCTATACCATGAGTTTTTTCGACATGCTATACTATGACTTTCTAATCAGTTTTTTCGACATACTATACTAATTACTTTTTCATCACTTTTTTCAACATGCTATACTCTGTTTTTTCTGACATGCTATACTAGGACATTTTAATCACTTTTATCGAAATACTATACTATGTCTTTTTTATCACTTTTTTCAATATACTATACTATGACTTTTACATCACTTTTTTGACATACTGTGACTTTTATGACTTTTTTCGACATGCTATACTAAGACTTTTTTATCACTTTTTTCTACATGATATACTATGATTTTTTTATTACTTTTTTCGACATGCTATACTATGACTTCTTTCTCACTTTTTTGACATCCTATACCGTGAGTTTTTTCGACATGCTATACTATGACTTTTTTTAACTTTTTTCCACATACAATACCAATTACTTTTTCATCACTTTTTTCAACATGCTATACTATGTTTTTTCTGACATGCTATACCTGGACATTTTAATCATTTTTTTAGAAATACTATACTATGACTTTTTTATCACTTTTTTCAATATACTATAATATGACTTTTACATCACTTTTTTGACATACTATGACTTTTTTGACTTTTTTCAACATACTATTCTAAGACTTTTTTTATCACTTTTTGTACATGATATACTATGAATTTTTTATTACTTTTTTCGACATACTTTGACTTTTTTTTATCACCTTTTTTGACATCCTATACCATGAGTTTTTTTTACCTCCTATGCTATGACTTTTTTATCACTTTTTTTGGACATGTTATACTATGACCTTTTTCGAAATGCTATACAAGGACATTTTAATCACTTTTTTCGACATACTATACTATGACTTTTTAAAATATACTACACTATGACTTTTACATCATTTTTTTGACATACTATGACTTTTATGGCTATTTTCGACGTGCTATACTAAGACTTTTTTATCACTTTTTTCTACATGATATACTATGATTTTTTTATTACTTTTTTCGACATTCTATACTATGACTTTTTTAAATTTTTTTCGACATACTATACTATGACTTTTACATCACTTTTTTTGACATACTATGACTTTTATGACTTTTTTCAACATACTATACTAAGACTTTTTTTATCACTTTTTGTACATGATATACTATGAATTCTATTACTTTTTATTACATCCTATACCATGAGTTTTTTCAACATGCTATACTATGACTTTTCATAATTTTTTTCAACATACTATACTACGAATTCATTCAACATTCTATACTATGACTATTTTCAACATACTATACTATCACTTATTTCGACATACTATGACTTTTTAATGTCTTTTTTGACATACTAGTATTTGACTTTTTTATCACTTTTTTTGACTGACTTTTTTCGACATACTATACTATGACTTTTTCATCATTTTATTTAACATACTATACTATGACTTTTTTTTCCGACATACTATGACTAATTGACTATTTTCAACATGCTATACTATGACTTTTTTATCACTTTTTACAACATACTATACTATGACTTTCATCACTTTTTTCAACATACTATACGACTTTTTTTTGACTTTTTCGAGATACAATGACTTTTTTGATACTTTTTTCCTCATTCTATACTATGACTATATTCGACATAGTATACTTTAACTTTTTATCACTTTTTTTAAACATACTATACTATGACTTTTTTTAATTCCTTTTTTCGACATACTATGACTCGTCACTTTTTCCGACATACTATACTATTAATTTGTATCACTCTTTCGACATCCTATACTATGACTTTTTCCACACACCATCTTATGACTTCTTTATGACTTTTTTGATATACTATACTATGACTTTTTCATCATTTTATTTAACATACTATACTTTGACTTTTATGACTTTGTTTGACATTCTATACTTTTTGGACATTCTATCACTTTTTTACAACATACTATACTATGACTTTTTTCTACATACCATACTATGACTATGATAGGCACACCTATGGAGCTATTAATGATAATATGCTTTTCCTGCTATGACGTGAAAATGTCTGCTAACCCATCATTTGTTTTCAGCCCGTTTAGGTTGCTTCTGTACAAAATGTTTGAGGATATTTCAGAAACAAAAACAACACATTTTTATTTTAATCATTCTTAAGATATGAACATGTTAAGGCATTAGTGACATTTTGGGCAGAACATTCAAACAATTTTTCACTTTGATTCCTGTCTCAATGTAGAACAGAATCACTGCCATAAACGATATTACACACAGTATGAAGTGGATGAAACATTAGTGGGTCTGTGTATGGCTGGTTTGTTTGATACTATCGGATTAACATTCACTATGCTGTTCTCCTTGTGCTTGAATTAAGTGAAGAGGTGAAGATAAAGAATTCTGTGACATGACATTTTAAGAGTGTGATTTATTCTTTTGAACATTCAGTTTTTTTGTGGTACTTTTGAGATTGACATAATTTAAATTTGACTTTTGACTTGTATTTGTGTATTTCCACATGCATGTGGACTTGATATTATATCAATAATGTCCACTTCTGTTTCAGGACCTGGCTTTCAGTTCATTCAGTCAGTCAGTGTCTTTTGCTCTTTGATGGGGTCTGTACAGTGACGGGACCTTCAGCATGTTCTTCAGTCCCTCCCTGTCTGCCAATTTCTCTGCAAACAGGCATCACTGGAGCATCAGGACTCTGTGTCTGTCTGTGTCTGATGTTGACAGCCATCAGTCTCTAGCACCCCAGTCAGTAAGATCTTGTTCCACCAGCGCCCCTTGAAGCTCTGCAGACACACACTGGCCAGACTCTCCCCGTCCTGGTAGTCCTCCCTCATCTTCTCTGGGATCAGGTCCTCTGACACCACCTGGGAGATCAAACAGAGAGAAACTCAAAGTGCGTTACTGTGTAAAAACTATCCACTGACTTTAACTTAGACCCAAACCAAGGCTAACCCTAACCTGCCTGAAATTAAGGCATGAGTACAGTGGTGCTCATAAGTTTATGAACCCATGCTAAAGTTGACTAAAAATAGGAATTAAAACATTAGGAAAAAACCAACAAATTGGCATGGTTAGCCTAATAGCTGGTTTGAGTTGCATTGAGAGATGATCTTATGGAAAGTACCCCATGCCAATCTCTAGGTATGGTGAAGGGCATGTTATTTTTTATTATATTTATGCTATTTTATTTCCAAAGGCCAAGGGAACTTTATCAGGATGCACAGTATCCTGGATCCATGAAATAACTGGCCTTTAAAAATAAAAATCTGCCTGCCTCTATGGAAATTTAACATAGGGGTGTACTTACTTATGCCCCCTGTATTTTAAGGAAGGACATTTATTTATTTACGACACATTATTCATTCACAAAGAAAATTGGTGTCCTCAAAGATTGGATTTTTCCTATTTTTTTAATTAAGGCATTAAGATCAATTTCCAAAAGATGATTTTTTTATTCCTCTTTTTAGTCAACTTTAGCATGGGTTCATAAACTTATGAGCGCCACCGTATAAACTATAAACCAGGAGCGTGTCTTCACCTCAGTGAGAGCCTGCAGGGTGGTTTCTTTGGGATTCAGCCTCTGTAACACCTCATCTGTCGTCTGGAGGGTGCTTTCAGTGCGCTGCAGCACAAAGGAGGACTGCTGCTGTCGAAGGATTCTCAACAGGAGTCTGAGGGAGACAGAAGAGACATTCAGACACTATGATTTATAATTTAAACTCTTTATAAATACTCAGAGAAAATCTCTAATTTAAGCACACATCCAACTGTGGTATTACACAGTGCCTTAGTACAAACTACATAACTAATGTTTTGCAGATTATCTGGACAAGACAACTGGTTAAAATTAGGTATTTTAAAAGCTGTAGATTTCTTGGTTAGATTTTTTTAAACCTAAAAGCTCCTTTCCTTCAAGACGTTTACACAACATCTGGGCCAGCTGCTCTTTCCAGTGGCTTTCAACTATTACAATATAAATATATATATATATATATATATATATATATATATATATATATATATATATATATATATATATATATATATATATCCCCACACACATATATATATATATATATATACACACATATATATATATATATACACATACATATATATATATATATATAATATATGTAGCAAAATTGGCTGATATTTTTCTGTGCTGTGTGTGTTTTTGTGTGTAAAGTATATGAGGCATAGGGATTACAATCGCTATGCTGTACCTCGTCCTAATGAAACAGGTGCACGCTTTCAGCCAGATTCTGTCCTCATCCAGCTCTGCTGCCTCTTCCTGTTGTTCCTCACTCTGTTCTTCTACTGATTCAAATCTCTGTGGGGAACACAAACCTAATAAAGGCAAATATGACAGCTCACATCAGGCCATGAAGACAAATCATTTGTTCATCAAACAACAACTTGCAAAGAGCAGGAGCATTCATCCATCAAACCATTTTTCCTGTATAACTGTCTCTTTAACAAAGGAAAATAACTCTATCCTACCAGTGGTTCTGTCACTCTCCAGCAGCTGCAGACACGTCTGTCCCAGGCTGTACCAGTGCCAGGGGTTGAAGGGCAGCATGCTACACAGCTGCTGCAGAGACGACATCTTTAATCGTACGTCTCCAAAATGCTGGTAGATGCTGACTTTGAGCAGCAGGAGGCTGATCAGGTGACAGGTGTTGGAGGCTTCTTTGCTCTGGAGAAACATCATCTATACATTACGACTGATTTCTGGCCATTTTCTAAGCCAAAGCTTTCAGACTGATTTCTTACTGAAATTTAAGTAGACTACAAAATTTGACTTGCTTCTTCGGCTAGTTTATCTATCACAGAGAACATTTAAATGACCTGTAGCTTTATTCATGTTACATGCCTTGTGTGCTAATGGTAAAGTAGCATCCAGGATTTAAGAGACAACTGCCCACACAGACTGCAATAATACATTGGTCGACAATTTAAACCAGGAGACTGTAATCATATAAGCAAAGTGGACTCTGGTAAATTTGTGTATTAGAAAGATTACCGTTTGTCAGCCCAATTTTAATATTGGAGCCTAAGGGGCTCATAAAAGCATCCAACACATTTATCTTTATTAGCTCATAAAGCTGAAGTAAAAAACTAATAACTAACATACTGTGAATAAAAAGCAATTGGTACCTGGAGGGTACGAAGAAAACTTTTCCCCCACCAAAACTATGCTATACTTTAAGAAACGATCATTAATATTATACTTATTGTGTATTGTAACATATAATACACAAACTAACTATACACAAACTATATATACACATATACATATACATATATATATATATATATATATATATATATATATATATATATATATATATATGGGATTTTCACAATGACAGCAGGCTGTTACAGTACGGTTACAGTAAGTAAAAGCAGGAAAGGCAGAACAAGTTTTGAAGAATTACCAGTAAGTCAGCTAAGTCCAGCGCCCTGTCTCTCTGTCCCAGTCTGGTGCAGCATCGGGCCATTCCTTCCAGCACATCTCTTCTGATAGTCAGGTTGTTGTCAGCAATCCACTCCAGGCAGCTACTGTATGCATCCAAGGCTTTCTATACCCACCACACCGTCCCCCAAAACAACATTACACACCTCATAGTGGACAATGGAGAGTGGTATGAATGAGCAAGAAAAAAGGTTGGCACATTATGAGGCAAACCCAGTGTTTTATTTGTCCCAAGCAGCTTATGTTGGTACTATTACTGCAAACATACTTAAACAACAAACTTATTGTTGTCCACATTAGAGCTGTATTTAATACTCTAGCAATTCAACCTGGTTTTATTTTATTCAAGAGTTTTGGTGCGATGTGCCGTTTTTATGTTGTCTGATAATGTTGCTGTGTGTCCTGTTGGATATAATTTGTTAATGTGTACATTACAAGAATAAATGATGTAACAAAGTCCTGTCGGATGTTATCTCTGCAGCAGCTCTACAGAAACATTCAAATACTGGCCCACGACGTGGCCGGGTTGGTTCAGTGGGTAGAGCAGGCGCACATATACTGAGAGGTTTATGCCTCGACGCAGAGGTCCAGGGTTTGAATCCGACCTGTGACGATTTTCTGCATGTCTTCCCCCTCTCTCTCCCCTTTCACCTAGCTGTCCTATCAATTAAAAGGCGGAAAAGCCCAAAAAATAATCTTAAAAACATATTGGCCCACGATAACAGTGCTGCATAATAGTCCCTATGGACAAGCTGATAAAATGTACATTTCTGAAGGACACTAAAGAGATTCCACTATTTGTTGTAACCAATTTCACTGGTAGAATGTCAGCATAACTGATGAGTCACAATGGTCATTAACAAGCATTTGAAATTAGGGATAATTGACCAAATTGAATATACCTGATGGTTTCCCTGTCTCACAGCCAAGTCACCTCTAAACTTAAAGACTTTCTGCTTCTCCAAAGGATCATCTGTGTCCAGAGCAGTGCTCTCACAGAACCACTGCAGAGAAAGATGACAATTTAAAAAAAAAAAAACTGCATGCACAATGCATTATTGACATGTACAGTGCCACAAATAGAATGTAAAGCAATATAAAAAAAAAAAAAGTTGTGTTGTCTGTCTTTGCTTAAAATGTATGCAGAACACCTTGTGTTACATGCTATTTATAGTTTTGGTTTAATTTATTTCTTGTCTTTGCAGGCCCCATGTTTGATTGAAGGTATACGTGCAGTTTAGTGTCCCAAATTCCCCATACAATGTCCTTAATTAATTATGAACCTGCTAAACCACCTGTGCTACCCTACCCCTACCCTGTCTCAAATAAGACCTTCATTATTTGGGACACTAAACTGCACGTAAGCCCAACTGTTCATGCATATTGTTGGAACGACCGATTCAACTTAACCTTAGCTTGCTTGCTAGCACCTTTTTATGTATCGCTTTTCCCACGTCATAAAGCCTTCAAGACTTGCCACTTCATCCATGTCCAGCATTTTCGTTACACACAACTTGGTGCCGCATGTAACATTACCCGGTGAAGTTTAGCTATGTTGAACAGACTCACCTCTGGTTTACACAGTTTGGCGTTATAAGACGACAGAGCCACAGAGACTCGGTCTCTCGCCTCCAAAAACACCGAATCGTCAAACGTGCTTCCAAATATCTCCATCCGGACCCGAAAATACGATTAATTCCCCAATTTCAGCAGGTAACGTTACGCGTGTCAATAAAACAGCTAGCTGTAGTTCATGTTTGTTTACACCCTCATGGTTACGCAGTCCTTGCCTGTAAAGTGTTCAACTAATAACAGTGTCCAGGGTTTATAGTTCCGGGCAAAAAGGTTCCGGTGTTCTGGTGTTGTGCCGAGTTTTTCCCATAGACAGTATATAAGAAGAGGTTTTTCCGCATCCACTCGGGCAGCATCAATAATATCTGCCGAATAAAAAACACTTATTAAAACTCATCGCTGCCGAAAATTGCATCCACCTCACAGGCAGCAAGTAAATACTACTACTACTGAGTCTAATCAAAAATTGATGACCCTAAACGTTCTAAAATGAGAGATTTCAGATCATTTATCATCATTGATGAACATGGCAAAGAAGTATATATAGTTTTTAAACAGTAGACTTAAAATTAATTTCCCGTGTGGATGCAATTCTCGGCAGGGATGCAGAACTTGGCACAACACCGGCAGATGATGAAAACGGGCATGCAGCACACATCAGCGTAACGAGAATGAATTGTTCATATTCATCTGAACTTTTATTTGAACTGACACTGACATCCTAAAAACAAATAAAGGCAAGTTTGCATCTTCATAGTGCACTAAAAAAGTTAACTGATAGGTATACATTAAATAGCCTAATAATATTCATATATTTCCTGTGCATTCAGCTGAAATAATATACAGTAAATTAATCCAATCAAAATACATATTGAAGGCTGCAAATGTTTTATATCAACAAAGGTATATGCAAATATATGTGGTCACATAAAATGTAGGCCTATGCAATGTAAATAGTAATGCATTTTTTTCGTCATTTCTGTATATTTGAGACATCTAAAATGATTTATTCCACCAAGATCTATTTTCAGGAAGAGAAAAAAAAAGATTTTTTTTCTTCTTAATGTTCTTTCATATTATAACAGTGGAAATTATTAATCTATCATATAATCATTATATTACGTATCATGAATTCAAATGGATACATTGACACAACTTCAAACTTCAACTTTAAACATATTCCAAACATCTACAAAGTGAGTGCATGCATGGCCTAAAATACAGAGTGAAACTTATAAATAAACAGTTATTAAATATATATATATATATATTTTGTTGTAAGCCAGGGGCGATTTTAACCCTTTTTTAAGGGTGCTGAAGTACCCCTAAACTTGATGCTGGCACCCCTAAAAAATATTTTTTTGTCACAGCACAACAATGTCCCCACTGACACTTGATCAAATGAAAAAGAGGGACTGAGAAAAGCAAAACATTAATTTCTCACATGTGGGCTACTTTGCACAGATGAAATTAAACATATTGTTGTCAAGCTTGCTGTACCAGAGATGGTCCTCTTGTCTGTCCATGGCAACACTCATGTCACACTCTTCTATCTTACCATTTGGAGCCCAGCGAGTGAATTCTAAGTGCTGATCAGCAACCCAGAACCAGAAGTTGAGGGTGCAGGTGTAGCGAAGGCCCAGCCACACAAAAGAAGTGTCGGCCTTCCGGGCCTCCAACTCAGCCCAGACCTGAGTGTCTTCGTCAACAATGGAAGCCAGGTCCATGCCGTTGTCCCTGCAGTAGTACAGGGCATCTACCCATGTCTTCTTCTCTTTGACCAGCTCAAAGCTTGATTCTAGAGGGGAGAAAACATCAGGGAGTCATTCACTTTAGAAACTAATATGTCTTCTATGATGGCTCTTATTCTCTTATTCACTCCAACGCTTATGCTTCTTAAATTTTGGAATGTAAAACAAAGGGAAAATTAGAGAAAAATAGAATGCATAAATAAATGAGATGGAAAGATTTCCGAGAAACTGAACATCTGAGAAAAAAACAGAAAGGTGCAACACAAAAATTAGCCCATGTGATGTCATTTATAAATTGCAGCATAGCCTGTAAGTTTCACGAGACACTATGCATCAAACCTTGAGCCCTGTGGCCATCACTTCACTTGAAAAATAATCCAGAAAAATTAGAGCCTTTTCCCTGATTATACAGCATGTCAATTTAAATTCTTCATAGTAGGCCATAGTTTTGCAAATCTTTAATCTACTAAAATATTAGTGTGGGTTTTTGCTTAGCCTGCTGTTTGTCATAATACTATCTGTTCTTTAATAATGACCTTTGTTCACATTCCAGGAAAGTATTACCTCATCTCTAAGCAACTCACTTTGAGGAGAACTTTTATGTAGCTTACCTTTTATTATGCCGAAGATCATCACTTCACACAGAATTAAATGTTTTTCTTCCGATAAGAACACGGTGATGTAGCGCCCCGACACTGTTGTATTAAATAAATAGTAATTGAAATGTTTTTTCATGAAGTTTTGGATGGTTTTACGCCTGGAAGAGAGAACAAGATGAACATACAGTAAGAGGGGGAGACAACATTAGCCTATATGCACAACTATAATCTAAAAAAGCAAATACTGGACAAGCCGAAGCCTGAAATTGTGAAATTAAACAAAGTAACACAAAGGTATTACAATGGGTTGGCGGTGCCGTTGTTCTGACGAGAGTTCCCAATGTAGATCTGAGCACCGCTCATATCAGTAAATGCTTGGTCCACGTTGTAGATAGTGATGTTAGCAATTCTGTAGACACCAAGCAGGTCAATTCTCCACCAGGAGTTGCTCAGTTGCAGTGTGTGAGCACATGTTTCCAGAAGCCCATCAATAGCTCTGCCAGCGATATGGGGGATATTGTCAGAACTTGTATAGTTTGTTGACTGAGATGTTGTCCCATTACCTGTTATGTATTGTATTTGGCAGCGAGCTGCAAATGAAAAGAGAAAAAATATCTAAAATTCACTTCAAAATATTGGCCCTTACATATTTAGCATAGAAATACATTTACTTTTTTTTTTGTTTTTTTTACATTACTTGAGAGAAATTAAACTAAGGTGTAAAAATGAATTTAGTCCTACCTGTTGTATCTTCCAAGAGTACACTTCCTGTGACATGTGAAAAAAAAATCCTGTTCCTTATTTATAAAATATATATATTTTAGTCATGTCAAGTTACTGGCAGCTATGATATCATTGCTTGGTAATACAGCAGTAAGCACAGAACACCCATACTTCAATAAATACTTAATGGCCTGCATGGCATACAAGTCAAATCCTCTCCTCAAGTTGTGTGCTTCATTCAGGAGTGTAGAGCAATTTACAGTAAAAACACAGTGAACTATTTCATCACTTTATCCATGATTCACATTTTTGTGGACATCTCATTCTGTGTGTCAATTATTTAAAAAGTCACTGACATGGATGTGAATAAAGCGAGCTACAGTACTTACCAATCAGAGAAACGATCAATAGAGTCCACAGCATCTTTACTGTGGAGGAGAAAACACAGCAACATCAGTTGACCAAGGACAAGTTAAATGTTCTGTACAAGTGAAATAACGCTTTCAATTTCCTTTCAATTGCACACGTCTCTACATCTAAGAAAATACTTTGTAAGGACTCTTTAACATTACAAAAATTGAAAAACAATTTATGTTGTACTAACCTTCCCCACCTTGTCAGCCTTTATCTCTCTCCACAATGATGGTAAATTGATGCCCTCTCCCAGCTACAGCTGTATTTCTACTTATCTCCTTTCCTTGAATGCTGCCTATATGAAAATACACTAACCCCAAGCAACGCTATCTCTCCTGGTTGTCACTCAGAGTCCAGCTATTTCCCTAGTCAAAGCACCTCAAGGAAATATTTAAATCTGTCACGATATCTGGACTGTAAGGCGCTCTGTGATCAACATATATAATCAATGCAAGAGTGTTCCAACACATGCAAACACCTCTGCAGTCTCTTGGTATTATTTGCATTTGCTTCAACAGAGAAGTTTTGAGTTTGCACAAATATATACAAATCTATTCCCCCTACATCTGTGTAAAGTTTGCCACAAAATAAATGTGATTGTCAGTTACATGTTACTTTTCAACAGATGGACTTTTGATGGACTCTAAAAACAAAAGAATAGTAACAACTATTTCTACAACTGGCACTGAATCACTGATGGTTTATTTAAAACACTGTTAATACTATCAACTGTGATGATAAATTCCTCAAATGACTAATAAGTAGCTACAGCGATTTAAAAGTAACAAATGGTGACTGACCCTAGGGTCATAGTTTTAATGGGACACTATGCAGTAGTTTGTTCTCGGCATCTGTATTTAGTCCAGACTGCTTCATTTCACATTAAACCTACACATTAAATTCAAACCTCACATCACATGAACAGCTTTTTCCCCTCCGCCACTAGCCTTATTAACAAGGCCCGGAAACCACCCTGACTCTCCACCTTCATGCCACTGTTCTCTCTCTGCTGTAATGCCCTTTGCTCTTTATTTTTTATTTATATCTTTATTTATTCTTTATTTTTAAACTAATACATACTTACATTGTTTAATATTCCATCTAAAGAATGTGTGACGTGTACCAACAACACCAAAACAAATTCCTTGTATGTTAAAAAACGTACTTGGCAATAAAACCTTTTCTGATTCTGATTTATTCAAAGCAAAACATGTAAAATGTTGATTGAATTTTTTTTTTTTATTATAATCTTTATTGGGTTTTGTCCTCAAACAAGTATAAAATATAACTCTTTTAAATCAAGCTAGAAATCAAGCCTCAATAAAAGCTGGGGCTTTAAATTAAGATTGCACATATCGTCTGCCTCACAGCTGGTAGCTAAAAGCTGATGTTTGCAGGGACTGCAAAAGGAATTGTTAGCTTTCTAAAGGAAGCCTCTGGAGGCGAGCGCACATACATATCATGTTTAATCAAAGTTTATGAAAGATACTCTCTCAGTTTTTAACACATTTCAGATTTACAGGCAGAGTGTAGGAATAACTAAGATGGAAATTTCAGTTCCGTGGACACAGCATAACACCAATTTGTCCTGTTTTGTTTTAGTTTTTGGTCATCATCATCGACAACAACATCTTTGCCTACATTACCTGCAAAAAATTCAACTCTAGTAAGTCAGTTTAATTCCCAGAATCCCTTCTTGTAGTCAATGAGGTGTTCTGGGTAAGTCTGGGGTAAGGTATATCAGTTCAAGGTGGATTCAAGACTGAGATCCCAGCTTGTTTCTAGGGGACCAAATGTCATTTGAAGTCAGTAGTGACATTTTAAAACAAGTAAATACTTGTCGTCTTTAAAATAATAATAATAATTTATACTTTATTAATCCCACAAGGGAAATTACAATGTTTTCACTCTGTTGTTAGAATCCACATTACACACAGGCCTGAAATACACACATACTCTCAGTACCGATACATGCACTAATGGAGAAATGTCAGAGTGAGGGGGCTGCAGCTGTCAATGGACAGGTGCCTTGAGCAGTTGGGGGTTTGGTGCCTTGCTCAAGAGCACCTAGGCAGTGCCCAGGAGGTGAACCGGCACCTCTCCAGCTACCAGTCCACCACCTTACTTTGGTCCGTATGGGGACTTGAACCAGCTACCCTCCGCCTCTCAATCCAACTCCCTACAGACTGAGCTACTGCCACCCCAAGATAAAACCTTTAATAAGAGTATACAGTTAAATCATTGTATTCTTCCTACAGTATCTGTGTCTACGGAACCAACTGTAACTGTCCTGTTAATACAGGAGCTGAGAGATCACTGTCATCATTCGGTAAAACAGGTCAGGTGATACGAGTTGTGTTGAAGCAGGAACAAAGAGAAAAATGTTAAAAGCAAAGCACACTCTTTAGAAACAATAACTTGGGGTAAAAACTGTCAACAGATACAAATTAGAGCAGAAAAACCACTGTAATGGAGTTTAAAAAAAACATTTATACATACAGTAAATTACAATTCTGACAAGGTTAGTTTTTTTTGCCAATAAAAAAAAGCTGGCTGCTGTATAGTGAAAACATTTGAATCTCTGATTGCTGTAAGAAACATTCAACCACCTATCTGTCTAAATACAGAAAACAAATAAGGACTATAGCAGGAGTATTAGCGAAGGATACAGATATGACATGTGCACAATAGGACATCAGGTAAAATACTTCGATCACGATGTGATTAGCTCTAATGCACAAGGTTAACTGGGATACATGATGACAGTTGGATGTAAAATCACAACTCATGGAGCAGACACGCCACCTCAGCGACCTGGGAAAACTATTTAGATACATGATTCATATTTAAAATAGATGGTTTATTATTTAAAATAGCCGGTTTATTAGACAGTTATATTGCAGCAGAGCCAGGCTGCTTCTGTTTCTACCGGTTGTCTAATGGACATGACGTCATTAAAGGGGTACCCCAGCTTAAGTACTGCCTTTGGGGGACTCACAGAAGAGACAGATAAAGAATTTCTTTTTCAAAATGTGTGCAGCAGAGGCTGAATTATCTAGATTTTTAGTCTCTATAATGGGTCAACACAAGATCCTACATTTCCTATAATGCAACAGATCGTGTCTTTCATTAGATTCTCCTTACCTTCTAAAAACCCACTTTTTACCCCTACATCTACAATTTATAGTGCAGGTTCACTGTTATAATTTGTTTTTCAAATCTGAGATTACCCTAATGACATCACTATGAAAGCTCCCTCCAGAGCCACAGAATACATTATTCAACTGTGTTTTTCATATAGGCTGAGTAATACTTCTCATGATGAGTAAACTTCATGTGTAAAATCCGTGGAGTGCCCCTTTAAGCAACTTTGTTGATTTGAAATTAGTTTTCTGTTACATTGAATGTATCTTTATAAAAACAGCATGGTTCTAGATTCTTAAATTTGAAAACATGATTAGCAAGCAAAAAAATGTTTTAAAAATCCCAGTGCTACCAGGACATTAGTTTTACCAATTTGTTCAACTGAGTGCATGTCTTTTCTATTGAGTTCTGATTCTATATTCTTTGAAACCAAAGTACCAAAAAAGCCACTTGGGCTGATCATTAAAACTGATTCTATTTCAAAAACACTACTCTATTGTACATATTGTATGATTCTGTCTCATTAACAAGCAATCCACTGATGTCTGGAAAGAGTTGTAAATACACAGTTTTCATAGATAGAAACATATAAAACCATTCAAAACAGACTGACTATAGTAAAGACAGAGCATGCTGTAAAAGACTGGGCTGGATACCCGGGGGCAGGATGAAGCCTAATCTGTGGACTAAAACAAGCTAGTTGCGGACAGCCAGTTTGTAGAGTGTGCTCAAATTAGCACTCAAAGAACCAAGATTCACCATTAGGGCACAAAATGGCTGCCGTACCATAACTGTAATTGTTGTGGTGATAAAGTAGTTCAGAGCAAATGACTAAAATATGTCCATTTTTTTTTTTTTTTTTTTTTAGAGAAAAAAGGTCCATGAATGAAAAGTAACTAGTATTAAAGCTATACAAAGAGTCCCAGATTAGGCTTTTACTGTGCCAAGTACACCAACCCAAAATATTGTATGTACAAAATGAGCAGTTGTTCGTCTTGGTTATTGCATGCAGTATTAGAAAAAAGGTATACTGTAACATTTTGAATGTTTTATTTTTCATGGCCAAGTACTTGTCACACTCCAACAAAAAGTTTAAGGTTTCAGCTCCCTTTCGGTTGCTATAAACCAGCTATTGTAGCTAGCTTATGGCTAGCAGACAACATTGTTTAAAATCCTTTTTGGACAGCTAAAGGTGCCAATATGCAGTGTGACAAGTGCTTGGTTAAAAAAATACAATACACTTCGGAACACCAAGGGATCCATTTAAGGATTTACAACAGAAGTTTCTAATCTAAACTTCAGAGTTTCTAGGCATCTTTTAGCATCAGCAGAGCTCGGTCATGCATCACAACTTAGTTTGAACAGGCCTTCCTTAAAAATCACCCAACAGTATGTGATTTCGAAAAGCATTCACAAATTCTCTGTCATCCTTTTCTGTCGAGAGTTGGTGAAATTCAGTTCAAACAAGCGTACGAGCCATGTAGGCACATAGGTTTATCTGCAAAGCTTCATCAGAGTCTCTCCCCTTTTTGTGATGAATTGTGGTCGAGACAGTTTTCAGTCACTGTCCTGTCAATTTAATGCGGTAAAGCGTGAGAACAGTGAGAAAGAGGAGCGTTATTTGGTAGACTTTGAGGGAATGCTGTGCTGTTTCTTCAGGCATTACAGCGATTTTGAACAGTTTCAGTCTTTTGAAGATGTCCCTTTAGCCCTGTCTGTCAGTTTCTCGGTCTGTCTGTGTTGTAGACAATTGAAAGAGACAGAACCAACAGGACACTGCTAACATTTACAGAAACATGTCTTGGGAAGTGCACATCATGAGTCTAGGCATTCATTTTACAAAAGTTGACTGGAGGAGAGGGGTAAAGAGTCAGACGGGGAATGTGGGAGCAGAGAAAGAAGAGATAGAAGAAAGTTCCCGTGGGTTAAAGCAACAGTACAAAACATAACAACAAATATAACATGTGTGCATTTTCAAAAAGGAGAAAAGCTTAAAAATGGGGCTCTTGTGCAATTTAGAGTAAGAAAGCGCTGGGTGATTGTTCTACTAGGTTTCTGAGCCTTACAATAAACATCCAACTATGAAACAACACATATTATTAAAAAAGTGGCTATATTGATTTCTCCTCCTGAAAACACACAGAGGATAAAAAAGGCAAAATACTGGTTCAGTTTGTATTCATACAAAACAGATTTGGTCTCTCAGAGCCATTTCATGGTATAATAAGAGATTAAGGTGCCAAATCAGGATTTAGTCCACTATGTATACAAGTGGACAAAGTGCATTTTTTTTTTTTAAAGTTTAGTTTAGGTGCTTCACGTTTGTCTCTTCAGTGCAGACTGAAATTAAATTATTATTTGAAATACTGTTTAACAGTCGTTTTTTTTGTAAGTATGGGTCAAGAAGACCCAGATTGATTCACAGGTTTTGTTTTTGACATGAGCGGATGAGCCCAAACTCAAAGGCAAGGTGTCGGGGGTGATAACTTGTGGGTGGACTTATGGCGTTTTTCCACTACATGGTACCTGCTCGACTCAGCTCGGCTCGACCGCGGTGTCCCGTCCTCCATTTTCCATTGCAGATTTAGTACCGCCTCATGCGTGAGGCGAGCGTGGCTGGCCGTCATAGCGCCGCCGCAGGAAACTACCGCGGCCTAACGTGACACACACACAGAACGTCAAAGGTGTGTTGTTTTTGATTCTCGGCGTGTGGCTGTTGCCACAGCCAGAAGACACATTTTGTTTCAAAAGAAGCTGGAGGCATCAAAAAACCCACCGATGGCTAAACTATTTAAAAATGGCGGGTTTGTTCAGGACAAGCCCGTCTGTCGCTAGCAATGATGACGCAGTGATTAGTGACGATTCTCTCCGTCCAATCAGTAGCCTGCAGGTTTTCACGTCACCTTTTGGTATCTCCTCAGCTCGCTTGGAACCTCGACGGAGGTGATACTAAAAAAAGTACCTGTTAGCAGGTACCAGGGTCTTTTTTTCATAATGGAAAACCAAAAAGGCGAGTAGAGTTGAGCTGAGTGGAGCAGGTACCATGTAGTGGAAAAACGCCATAACACTACATTTTCACTGGAGATGCAGCTTGTGCTTGCATATACATGCTTTGGGTAAAACTTCCCCCATCTTAAAATTCAGTCCATCCCTTCAACCCATCAGTAAAGTAAATTCTAATGAAACACTGCAGCGAAATATTTCCGTTACTATTATTACTTCAGTGGACCTAGATGTCTGTCTCACAGTGGCCGTTAGTTGGTTCACAAATGGTGCATCGGCCTCAAACAGCTCACCGCTCAGGAGACAACACATTCAACTTTGGGACAACAGTGTCATACTGTCTGAATACGCCTTTAAAAAGGTCACAATAGCACAAGATGTGTTCTATCAAAAGTTGAAAATTGTGTTGAAAATTTTACATTTTAGGAATTTAACATTAGCAGTGCATACTAAACACATACTGTGGCATTTTCCATCAGATCTGTATGTGTTCAGTTAAAAACCTATAATACTAATGAAACAATAAGCTGCTGTAAAGGGAAGACTTGGGTAGACATCCTGTGTTCAAAACCATCATGGCATTGGCATTCATTCGGCAGTAAGGTACTTTCTCATATCGTTCTAGGCGTTTATCTCTAAGTGATAAAAATGCCAGACTTTCAGAGTCATTATCAATCCATGTTGGCTCAAATAATCTGCTGATTGTCCGGTCCTTGCGATGATCTGCTAAAAAAAAAAAAATGTACTGTAACCATGGAAAATTCAACCAGTTCCACAAATAGATGTATGTTCGTTTCATTGGGGACATTGCTCAGCAGTGACATCTAGCTGTGATACATTTTTAAGCACCTTTGTAAACACACTTTTTTTTTTCTGTGTGCGCTATTAGTTTGGTACCAGGGGTGAAACGTTCATCACATTGAAGATTGAACGGGCTCCAGGTTCCTTCTCAAGGATATGCAGCACACACGTGTAAATAAAACTTCCTTACTGGTTTCATTTGAGCAAACAAGGATTGCTAATTTCACAAAGGGTGGATGGTTGACATTAGAATCTCTAGTTTACAACAGTCAGTACGCATCAATTGAAACCCATTGTACAGATGTGTCTGGATACACAATCTTTTTGGGGTAACTATTTCAGTTCAACAGTTTTCTTCTTCAGCTTGAAGATTGCGCTTGATGTTCAAAGTTTGCTGTGCGAGAGTTTGCTAAAAACTCCTTCTTTACCATGACCCTTGTCTAAACTGTTACACATGACTTACAGTTAATAAGGTAAGCATTGAGAGAGTGAGCTAAAGCTAATAGTCCATCTGTTAGTCTCATGTAGACGTGATGTCAGAAATGTTGTTTCAAAATACAGTGAATTAATGTTGAGTACATTCGCTAATCAGTGGCAAAAAGACTTGGTTTCGCTAACTGTCTTCCATTGATCATAAAACTATATTTCTCTTGTAACATTCGGCGTTGTTTCACCGTGCTTTCCACAATCATTAGTCTTCAGAGACTGACAAGGATTTCCTGACGCTACGCGACGGCTCCCAAACCTCACTGTCGTCTGTGTCGTCGGCGTCGTCGTCCTCATCTCCTTCATCATCATCATCATCATCCTCGTCTCCCACCCCTGTGCCGGGCTGCTCCGCGGTGACGGTCGACGCCTCTCCCTGCGTCTCCCCTCCCTCTCCTGCTTTGTCGCCGCCTGTCCTTCCTGCCGCCGCCTCCAGGAAGGGATCCGACCCCGTCTCCAAGCGCCGCTGGACCTCGGCGAACCACTCCCTCACCTTTTGACGAAAGAGAGGAACGCGTTAACTGTGGGATGAACGCAGGGCTGTAGCTACCATTCAGGGCACCAAGCTCACGTGTTCGGTGTGATGTTTCTGGGAATTCAAACTTCATTTTACCTCATGAAGGACTGAGGACTACAACATCAACAAAGTGAGTTCTTTCACAGTTTTGATCTTGATCTTTCAGAGGCTTTGGTCCATAAGACTTTCTGGAGTGCAAGAACCTTTTAGTGACTGTTAACTGGTAGGTTTTAATGACATGAAGATGAGTTAGCATTTTACAACTTCAATTCAGTTTATTTTAAGGACAATTCCGGCGCAAAACGAACCTAGGGGTTAATAACAGATGTCTACCCACTCGATTGCTCTCTGGGACATGTTTTCATGCTATTCGAATGTGTTTGTAGCTTGAAACAAGCTAGCGCGGACAGCTGATTCGCTTACAACGCTAGTATTCGGGTCTGTACACTTGTAAGTGTACAGACAGTTTATTAAAAAGATAGATTATACAGACAATCGCGTTCTCGTATAATAGGCGGCCGCCGTCTTGGAAGGTACTGTCTTATAATCTATAGTTTTAATAAACTGTTCTCAATGCTTCGGTTAACATTTAGGGACCCTCATTGTGCTACCGTTGAAGTGTGGTGATATTTTGAGCCTTTTTAGTGGGATAAATAGCGATTTGTTTTTACTTTCCCTGTGCCCCGAATACTAACGTTGTAAGCTAATCAGCGGTCCGCGCTAGCGTCTTTCAAGCTACAAACACATTCGATTAGCATGAAAACATGTCCCAGAGAACGATCGAGTGGGTACACATCTGTTATTAACCCCCAGGTTTGTTTTGCGCCAGAATTTTCCTTTAAGAAGGGGACAGTGCTATTTAATAAAACACATGAGTTAAAAAAGGCTGAACACATATCACACTTTATTTTTACTAGGTCTGCACGATATGAGGAAAATATGCGATGTGTGATAACGGTGTTGAACGATATTACTTGCAATAAATAAACAGATACTTAAATGTACTCAGTTCTGCATTTCTGCTGCTTTCAGTATTCTGCTAAAATACAACAAATTGCTTGTTGAATTTTAAACAAATGAAAGGACATTTTTTTGTATTGAACAAATTGAACATTGAATTGAATATAATAATAATATTATTTTTTTTGGGCTTTTCCGCCTTTAATGGATAGGACAGCTAGATGTGAAAGGGGAAGAGAGAGGGAGAAGACATGCAGGAAATCGTCAAAGGTCAGACTGAAACCTTGGACCTCTGCGTTGAGGCATAAACCTCTCAGTATATGTGCGCCTGCCTTACCAACTGAGCCAACCCGGCCACGAGAGTTGCATTTTAAAGTGCAGTTTTCTCCTGATATTTTCTTTCACATAACACAAAAAAAAAAATGTATTTCGTGATATGTCACAGCCTTTCGCAATGTGTTTATTGCGCCTGAAAAAAAAAAACGGTATATTGTGCATCCCTAATTTTAACAATAGATTTCTAGGGCCAATTCTGATCATTTTTTACAAATGTAAAGAAAAAAGAACATATGGAGGGATACAATGACAGGAAACAATGACACAAACCTAAGTCGTATCCCATGTCCTTACCTGTTCGTAGCTCATGTTGGTCTTGGTGACAAGCTCATCCAGGTCTTGCTCATTGAGAAAGCGGTGCTTCATGTAGTACTCCCTCAGAATCTCCCTCCCACTCTTGAATTTCTTTGATGGGGGAGATCTATCGACATCTGCACTGCAGGAGGCAGATCTTCTTGGCTGCTTTCTGGTTCGGGACCGCCCCCAACCACGATTTCGGCTTCGTCTTTTTCTACTGGTGCTGCTGCTGCTGCTTCCCATTTTATTGCTTCCTCCACCGCTTGGCCCTTCGACGTTGCCACTTTGGTACTGGAAGAACCATTTCAGGTTACTGTTCTTCCACGAGTACCGAGAGTCCCCGAACCAGCTCACGATGTAGGACCGAGGGAGGCCGCTCTGTTCTGCCAGCTGGGCGTACTCCTCTGGTGTGGGCCACTGGGTCCGCACAAAGGCACTTTTTAAAATATGGAGCTGCTCCGGAGTCTTTTTACTCTTATCTTTCACATCTTTGTTGCTGCGACCGCCAGGAGGAGTTTGACTACCTTTACGAGATGAGGAGGCAGAAGGAGAAGAAGAAGTGGATCCTTCTCCTGCTTTTCCTCCGTCTACCTCCATCTTTCCTCCCTCTGAAGAACCCGGGGAGCAAGTACTGACAGACGGCATCTTTCGTCTCTCAGTGAACCAGGCATCAATCTCCCTCCGCGTCAGTTTAGTCTCTGTTCTCAGACGGCTCAGTTCTTCATCTAATGGGGTGCCGCTCTTCTTGAAACTTTCCTCCAGCACCACCAGCTGCTCCGGAGTCTTCTCCTTAAACTTCTGCAGGGTGAAATCTGGGAACGGATTCCATGTTTTGGGCCGTGTCTCCTTCTCCTTCACAGGAGGAGTGCGCGGAGGATGGGGAGATGTGGGGGTCTCATCGCTTGAGTCAATAATAATGGTGGTGCCAGCACTGCTACCACAGTTGCCACTTCCCCTGCCCCCTCCGTCAGGGAAAACTATGATATTGCTGTTCTTGGAGTTGCGCTGGTTGTACCTGGTGTCACTGAACCATTTCTTGATCTCTCCCTTTGTGAGGTTGGTGAGCTTCATCAGCCGGGAAATTTCGGTATCAGTGACAAAGTGGTTTTTCAGGTAGCTGGCTTTCAGCTCTGCCAGCTGCTCTTTGGACTTTTTCGGCCGCAAACTGAATGTGTCAGCACTGAGGGCAGAGTTTTCCTTAGAAAGGGAAGGGGAGATTTATATATTAAATACGTGTTTACACTGCCATTTTGCACACAGACATAACAAATACCTGGATAAAAATGGCTACAGATGAGATGTGTGCAACTTTTTTGAGTTCAAACACACATTACATACTACTGATAGAGACACCATGTTGTAATTTTGTGCACTGATCGAGCTCAAAAAACCCAAAAGCTTGGGTAACACAATTGAGAGCACAAGAGCAAAAAAGTGTTGTCCCTACCTGTGGAGAAAGAGAGGGAGGCTGGACAGTAGTAGCCCGTTTCAGCTCACTGTTTGTTGGGGTGGGCTGGCAGGAAACTCTGCTGGAGCTCTGGGACTGGCTGGGCAGCCCTGCCACTGTCAGAGTGATGGGACTGGTCACTGGAAGGTGTCCTCCTGGGCCAACCTACACAGAGAGAGAAAATAATGACACACAGAATGGGAGAATGAGCCAGATAGCCAAACAGGGATGTATTTATAGTTTCAAGTGACTGGTTGCTGCTTTTAGCCTCCCGTTTTAATGCTTTATCTGTCTTTTATATTGATGCTTTTACCCTGTAGCACTTTGAGATATGTTTAAAATGTAAAGTGCTTTATAAATAAAATGTATTACTATTATTATTATTAATTTCACAGCGTGTTAATTGTGATCTATTATGGCTTCACTCTTAAGGCATTACTGCCTATTTAAACTGATTCAATATAAATAGTTGAGGCAGGGTGACAGACATACAGCAAGTCATGTCCAATCCAAAGTTGCAACAACCAAATTGTTTAAAAGTTAAATTAAACTCAAGCCACGCCAGGCTGACTTTTGTTGAGTGATGTCAAACGAGACCAGCTAAACCAAAGCAGACGACCCAGGTCGATATATAACAAAGCATATCAGAGTCATATGTCTTAAGGTGACTGGGTTCCAGGCAAGGCAGTTCAAAGCCAAGCTCTGTTAGATATGGCGTGTTTTCTTTCCTTACCTACCTGTGTGAAAACCAGGCCGGGCTGGCCCACTATCTGGCAGGTCTGAAGAATGGACTGCAGGCCGTTGGCAGCTGCTGAGAGCTGGTGAGCAGGTATGACAGTGATGGTCTGAGGCACGGTGTGCACCGTGCCATTAAACTGTTTCCTCCTGGCCTCCTCCACTTCCTCTGGAGTCCAGCTCACACCGTGTTTCAGCCGCTGGGCTGAGAACCACACCTGGGTGTAAATCAAGTACATTTGACTCCACCATTTACAAAAAAGGCAAAAAGGCTATATTTAGTATACTTCAGACTTAAATTCTAAATCAAGATTGAGGTGGATGTTTACATAATACATATACATAGTAATATGCAGAGTAAGGAGCTTCTTTTGATGTACATTATCTTTTAACAGACACAGGGGTGAACACAAGATCCTTGGTCAGCAGAGGTACTACTGAAAGCAGCCAACTTTGCTCTACCTTGATCTGCTCCTCTGTGAACTGTGTATGTGCTGCCAGGCTGTTGATCTCGGCCATGGAGGGGTAAGGAAACTTCTTGTATGTGCTGCCCAGCATGGGGTTGGTGTCCATGGCTGCACTGTAGGATGGGATGCTGCTGAGAGGAATTAGCAGCTGATGCTGAGCTGCTGCTGCACTCTGCTGGGCCTGGAAAGCAGAAAGCACCTGAAATAAAGGAAGACAGGGAGAAATGAAAAAAGGTCTGGACAGATAATGCTACATATTGGGAAAGGTGGGACACTGCTCGAGGTCTTTTTGGCTGCTGACCTGCCAAAGTGTCTCTGAACAAGACACTGAATATCTATCAGCTGCAGGTCTGCTGTTCTGGGAAGTTGACATCCAACCCTTCTGTTGGGGATATTTAACATTAAGGCCACCCATTATCTAAAGCCTCCCAGCCGTTTTTATGTGAGCAGAAATGCTGTTGAGTCTGAAAATATGCATTCACAGTGTTTCCCACACATAAACTAATGTGTGGCGGTGCGTGCCACTATCAACACCGGCCGCCGCACATTGCGTTTCGTTATTAAATTATTTTTTTTTAAATGCTATTTAAAACACGTTCTTCTGCATTTCCTTTCCCAGCTCTCCTCCGTCTCTCTGTCACTTGTGTCTCGCTCTCATATATACACACACACACACACACACACACACACACACACACACACACAGCTCCGTGCGGTGTTTGGTGTTTTTAGCCCCCAACGTCGCCTTCCAGGCAGCACGGCAATGGTTATGTCAAAGAAGTAATGCTAGTGTTAAGGTGAGGGTTAGCTGCCTGTAAGGCGACATTGGAAACTTAAAACGCCCACCGTGCACACAGCGTCTGTCTCCATAAAGGAGAGAAGACGGCTGGCGAAATTCACAAGTTTACTAAAGGTTGGTATCTATCTCGTGAACACCTTTACACAATCACACATTCACAATCATCGACCCAACTCTTAGCAAACAAGCGATTGTGCCTGCTTTAAATAGTCGCAAGTTTGCAGTAAAATGCAGTTGGGTTGTTGAGGTCAAAACACTATATAGCAGCTGTGAATCAAAACAACGTATAATAAATAATTGCTTTTGAATCTGTGGGAAACACTGATTCATTTTTCACAGATAGGGGTAAATGTACTGTATATAATAAAAGTATTCTTACATCCATGCTGCTGCAATGAGTCTACTTAATCATTAATAATCAAGACTTTCTACCTGTGCCAGGCCAGCAGGCAAAACTGTGGGGTTTAAAGTTGCAGATTTTCTCTGCTGCTCTGAGTATGGGCTGACCAGCAAGCCCCCACCCCCGAGCTTCATGGAGTCGTGCAGCAGCATCTCCACAGGTGTCATAGTCCCGAGAGGAGCTTCAATGGGCTCCTGATCTCCTCCCACCTCTCCCTCACCACCCCTTCCAAAACCCTCAACCGCTTTGTCTGTTGATTTCAGGGACACGGCGATCCTCTTGGGTTCAGATTTGGTCTTCATCCTCATGATGGGGGTCTTGCTGAGGGAAATGGCAGCAACCGTGGCTGGGTCTGCTTCTCCCTCCTCGGGTGTATCACACTGTTGTTCCTGGGGCGGCTGGTCGCTGCTTGGATCCTCAGGAGGGTTTGCAGCGCTGAGCTTTAGTGAGGGAGCGAGGACTTCGCTGTCCTCTACAGTAGAGAGATTGGGCTCATCTATGATAATAATAATAATACATTCATTGACAGTTTGTACATATTTCAGGCTAAAAAAGTGCCATTGTTGTGTACACTTGGGAGAATGGGCCCAAAGAAATCTTACCGGTATCTGGAGGGGTGGGGACAACCACTACTGCCTGACCCAGCTCCTCTGCTCCCTCTTTCTTCTTCCCTTCCTCCTCCTCTTCCTCCTCCTTTGTCCACTCGGTTTTCTCCTCCACCTCTTCCTGCTCCACCACATCAGTGGGCAGCACCATGCAAGGTGTGGTTGATTTCCGGCGGCTCGACATTGTCAAACTTCAACTTCTACTCAGGGTAAAGAAGATCTGGGACAGAAAGGTCGAGGCTCACATGTCTTAGGTGTTTGTGTTCACATGCCCAAGTCCTTCAATTATTATATTATTTTCTGGTGGAAGAAACATAACAAATATGCAAATGTCATACAATGGATTGTTTCATTCTTAAACAAGGGATTTGTTTTATTCCTAAATACTTAGACAAGAAGCAATTTTAAGCTCTTGTGCTTTATGACAATGCAATGACCATAACAATAACCAAAAGATGTATCAGTAGTTAGTTTCAACCCTACTTATAATCATGATATAGTAGGACAACAATATATATGGATATCTATTCAATTATTTCTGGAATTCAATAAGACTGCACATCCAACAAATTGTTTATTGTATCCACTAAAAACATGATACTTTACACTAGGGCTGATCGATTAATCGTTTTCAAATCGATAGATAGATGCGATTAGCTAATCATCACGATTAATCGAATGTGAAATATTTAGTTGAATGTTTGGTGTAACATTTGATTTAACACTTTTTCATTCCTCTTTTCATTATTAGATTTACTGTTTTCTCACAAGATAAATGCTGGAATAATGTTACATATCACAGATTGTTAACAGAAATGTACTATTTTCAGTGGATCTTTCATTTATTTTTTATTACTTTATTTAACATGATCGTAGAAGGTGCAATATGTAGCTAAAAAAACGCAAATCGAATCATAATCGAAATAAATCACAAATCATTAGATTTCCCCCCCAAAATCATTCAGCCCTACTTTACACTAACTGTCATACAGCTTATCTTGCTAACATAAGTTTTTTTTTCTTTTTCCTATGTTGTATAAATGTGTGTACTGTACTACTCACTCACTACGCACTTCAAATTGCCCCACTGGGACAAATAGTGTTTTGAATTGAAAGCTTGGTATTTATGTAGCCAAACACACAAGTGAACACTGACACTGGATGGCATGAAGTGCTCAGGGGGAGGAAATATGATGTTGCACTTCATTCAGCATGATGACTAACAGCATGACTCACGTGGGCCTGTAAACAGATTTAAAAATGTGCAGTTTTATATGAGATTTGCCTTTATCATTAACAACAGTAATACATGCAAATACCTGCAAGACATTTGACATTAATGGGCAAAGCATTGAACTGTGTTTCTATGTTATGCGATTGATTAGTCAAAATCCGTAGAAAATCAATGAATCACTTCTGTAAGCAAATCTTTTTAATTTATAAAGCAAATAAAAAGACTAAACATTTGCTGGTTTCATCTTATCGAATGCATGCATAACATTTGAATACAATTGAATATCTTTGAATTGTTGGTCAGACACAACCAGCAATAGGAAGATCATTGGGCTCTGTTGGGCTTCATCCTTACATTGTATGCACTAGATACTAATAATCATTGATTGCATCCCTATAGTTGAAGTCATTAATTCAGACAACTGAATTTTGTAAAATCCTAAGAGTATTATTCCACATGAAAGACATTAACTATAGTACTGAACTGTCACCCAAACCTTAATTAATTTATGTGTAGGCTAATTCCTATTCATTTACAATATATTGGAGTGTATCAGGGTACATTAAGTCAGTTTATTGGTATTTCAACAGTAGCAGGGCCCAAATGATATCCGAATAAATTTAAGGATATTACTTAGCTAGATCGTCTTAACTACACATTTGGCACACATTACCTGGTTAGTGCAAATATTTGATTTTAAATGTGTAATTGTAAAGTCCACTTCAATATGTCTGGGGTTCATGACTTATTGCTGGTAAAGTCAGTTAACTAGATAGCACGCGTTAACAATAACGTTAACTGTGTACAGTAACGTTATGCTATGCTACACTGCCATCATGAGATCATTTGCATTAACAGTTAGCGCATCAATAAAATTTGGAGGTGTGAGTTAGCTAATTCGAGATAATTAAAGTAACGTTAAAGCATACATTAACATAAAAGGACATCTAACTTAGCTCTACAGCATTTAGTATGTATATGATGTGGGCCACCTAGCCGGTGTTAGCCGGGGCAGTCATTATTATTGATCATGTCTGGCGGTAAACTTACTGGAACTATCGATACTGAAATGTGCACTGTGTTGCTACCAGGCTGTCGAGACGAGGCGAGGAGTAATTTCCTGGGTCTCGGCAGGGCAGCCTTCGGGTTCTCTCTGGTGGTGTGTGTCGACGTCTCTCCTTCCCCGGCTAACCATTCAGCCCCAGCCTGGCCGGGACTACAATAGCCAGTGTTAACGTTTTTTGGGTTTGCGGGTCTCCAAAGCCCAGCGGAGGGAGGCAAGCAGACAGACGGACCGGTCTACGGCTCCTGTCTGCAGATGCTGGAAACACCGGACATCTCTCTCCTAACGTTGTATATTTTATGCCCAGGTCGCGTCTTTGTGAAGGTTATATATTCAAAAACACGGTAGTTACACTCATAGCGTGGCCGCTGGTACTGAGTTAGTTTGCTGACCTAATTCTCTGACATTTTTTTTTAACGGCAGATTTTTTTAATGATCAAACGGCGTCATCATTCAATGTAATACGTCCTGACGTCATTCGTCGGCGACTCTTGGCGCTCTAATAATTTCGGGAATTTAGCAAAAATAAACAATTCTACGATTACAATATACTCTTTACGAGATGAATTGAGCTATGCGCTGACCAGAAAAAACATGTGGTATTGAAAGATGTTTAATGCGGACCGTAAACTAATTCGCTTGCCTACCCGGCTGTCTGCCAACATGTCCTTACATGACCTGTCAGGGCAGTGTGGGAAGCTACTTGAGGACAACACTAAAATTGCAATGTTGATCTTGTCTTGTGTTGCGGTTTAGAAGTTTCTGTTGATTATTTCGACTTCTTCGTATGTATTTTTAACTTGGCTACACTGTAAGGCGCTTTTACAGTTTACCTGTGCGAAAAGTAAAATTATATTGTAACGTTAGGTAGTAGAATTTGTAGGTAGATAATACCACAGTAAAATCTGCTACCATTGGTTAAAAAACTACTACCAGCACAGGGATTAACAAATATCATAAGATAACTTGTTATTACTAGGGTGTAAGTTACTAGCCTGCGGCTGTAAAAATGAATATCCCAAAATGCAGAAAATGAACATAGACAAGGGTGCAGTGTATGTATAGCTAGTAGAACACTGTGGGACTTAAAAACAACTGCACACCTTTTTTTGTGAGAAGCTATTGCAGATAAAGTGATATGGAACAATTTAGTATTGCAACTCCATTAAGTTGGGGCTCTGTTAGAGTCATATTAAAGAAAATGGTAAATGATGCAGCAGATACAGAGATATACAGACTTTTAAATGGGTGATGCTTCAAAAACCTTGAAATCATAATGTTCTTATAATGCAACCACAACACTCAACTAACTCATAACACAGGCTGTTAAAATGTGTACAATGTGCACAATACAACATAACTGTTTCCAGGAACCAATCATGATACTTTCTAATACAATCCCCCCCCCTACACACTGCAGTGTCCAAGTGAATCAGGGTTTGCTACAAGTTACAGCAAAGGTCACACTACCAGCTATGACATGATGAGCACATAAATGGTCACACAATGACATTTAGGGGAAACCCGTTTAATTAAATATAAACAAAAGAGGTAATACAAATATTTAGCTAATGCACAAAGAGGTGCTTGTAGATTTCTATGAAAATAGAAACAATGTATATTTACATAGCTGAGAGGATGAACATGATTAAAAAAAGAAAAATCATCTTCTTCCTGTAGAAAAGTCAACAGAAGTCTTCAATCTCCTGTTCCAACTCCTAATCAAATAAGAGCAGGAAAGGACAATAGATTAGAAACATTAAGGTCCTTTAGGCAAAAGTAACATCTACTGTATGTTAGTAATATCCAATATTAATTTAATTAATACCTAATAATGGCAATATTCGATGTTGAGGCTATAATTAATCCTTACCTTTCACTCCTCTTAGATACCATTGCAATACTGAAATATGAAAAAAACTGGAATATCTCCTTTATTGCAGACATTTTGACACAGCAGGAAAAGCACACGTGTAACTAATAACGTTAATGAGGAGGTGTATCTGGACCTTGCTGTTGGGCTCAAAGGCATGGCTTAATTACAGCCATCATTAAGGTTATTAGTCACACCTGTGCTTTCCTTGCTATGACAAGTCAGAATGTCTCCAGTAAAAAAAGGCTACACCTTCTCATCAGTACAGTCCAATACTAACTTGTATTAGTGAAGCCTTGTTGTAGTCTCGTCTGTGTCTATAGATGCTCTGGCAGAGCAGAGCATAGAGTTTCTCCAGCTTGTAAACCTCGTAGCCTTCAGTCTTGGTCACTACTCTGTCCAACAGCTCCTGAGGAAATGAGGAAGACGGGCAAAACAAAGAGGAATGACTTGCAGATTACATTTTGAGTTGTCAATCTTCATACCCTCATATGGAGAAAAAGCCCAAGAGTACAGGATGAGGGAAAGATAATGAAAAGTAGCCTCATCTTGTCATCTGTTTATTAGGGCTTCTATGAGTAAAGTCAAGATGCAGAAAACCCATCTGACCACTTACTATAAAAAAAAAAAAAAAGACTCAACAATAAGCCAGACACCCACAATATCCCACACACACACCTTTAATTTGTCTCTGTCCACCACCAGAGGGGGAGTTTCCTGGTCCAGGATCTGCAGAGCTTTGTCCACAACGACCATCTGCTTCTGCAGCACAGCATTCTTAAGAGCCCGAGTTATGCGCCTCACGTTCGGCTCTGAGACACAAAAACATGCACACAAAGTGTTTAGACCACTATAGTAGATGACAGTCTGCTGACACATTCACTCTAAAACACTGGGACTGTACCTTGTTGTCTCTAGAAACACTACACTGACTTTCTTTAGCGAGGGATTGGTTAGTGAATATTGTCTCTACACATTCAGTTAAAGAGCCAGGGTTTAAGTATAGGACAGGGGTAATATCAAACCTGTGGCTGTGTCCTCTCCTCCTCTGACAGCTGCAGAGGTGTCTGTGGTCACGGTATCTGTTGCTTCCACCTCCATTGGTTCAGCAGGACTGTTCTGCTCTGCCTCATCTATACTAACTACCTTGTTGTTCCTGTCTGCCTGTATTACAGTTTTACATTTTTCAGTCTCAGTTTCTGCTACTAGCTTTTGGCTAGTAGCTTCACTACTCTCCTCTGGGTTGGATTGCCCCTGGGTATCTCCTTCTGTCTCAGTGTGACTGTCCTTCTTAGTGTTCACTGAAATGGTTTTATTGTTCTCATTTCCTGCTTTTGTCAACACTTTGATTTCCTCTGACTGTTCTGGTTGATCTGTGACCGCTTTTTCCACCTTTTCTTTTTCGTTCCGTGTCTGGTCGTCACTTTCTGGTGTCCCAGTTTCACACAGGATAAGCTCATCTTCAGTAGCTTGACTCCCCTCCTCTCTTTCCCTCCTGACATTCCTGCTCCTTCGCAGTGGGCCCAAAACTACCTTCCTGGGCTGGTGCAGGCCCCGACTCTACATCAACCATCATCTGATCCTCCTCTCCTCCAGTCTGCTCATCACACTCTGCTCCTCCTCCCTTCTCAACCTCCTCTTCATTGTCCCCATCTTCCTCTTCCACGTCAGAGTGTGCATCATCTCTGGACGTGTGAGGAGAGCAGGAAGACTTCTTCTTTGAATAGGAACCAGTGGACCAGCGACTCCTCCGCCTTTTCTTCTTCTGAGCTGGAGAAACCAAAGGGGATAAAGATGTTTTTGCGATAGCTCTTTTAAGTCAATTATTTTGTTTTGTTATCTGCAGTAGTTTTTACCTGAGTTTTTAGGCGTTGTAACAGCAGAGGCACTTGTGTTGGGAGTGACTGCAGCTGTGGGCCCGGTCGGCTCGCTTTGTGGGATCATGTCGATGATATTGGCTTCAGCAGGAGACTTGGACTGTTTGGGAAGGACGTGGTAGAAGGATGGAGCAAACCGGGCAGTGGAGCAATCTGAGGTAGTCAAGAAAAAGAAAGCACAATGCTTTTTTGTCATTCTACACCTTTGAGAAACACTATTCATTGTGGAACTGGAGGTCTGGTTCAAGTGGACGCAATTGTGCAGTTATGTGATAAGTTGAGTGACTTGAATGACAAAATAGGTAAGTAAGGGAACTAAAGCAATATAGTAGAATCAAATTAAAAGCATAAACTTAGTGCAGGGTACTTCAAAAAAGTTTTTTTTAAATTAGCCACTGAGCCGAGTCTGTCCCTGGGTAACAAATGATCTTTAGGGACTGTTCGGTATTTATGGAATGGAAAATAGAGGAGGGTCATGTCTTTTTATTCTTTGTTGAGGGGAGGGTCACCCACAACAGCAATCTATGGTTGTTGTGATTGTTGCAGCGCTTTGCACACCGACACACTTTGAATTTCTGATTGGGCGGGCCAGCTGTCAATGCCTGAATGGGCCAGGCCCGCCCACAGCTTCGCGCCTGGGTCCCGGTGATTTGAAATTGTAAAAACGACAGCCTTTTCAAGGCATTTAAGAAGGAAGGAGTGGTAGCATGCAAGCTGCCAACTTGACGCCAGTCTGAGAAATGGAGTTTTGGATAATGTTCAGCTTTGGCAGCTTTACCTATATGCTAAAATATACACTGACTAAGGAAGCCTAGTGACGAGTCCATAGCAACCAGTTCATGTGTTGAATTAGTTATTCAGTCAATTTTTTCAAATACGCCGCACTTTCGCCGCATAAATTGCAGATTTCCGCGCAAAATATGCGGGGCTTGCATGATTTCACAATCCCCGCATTTTCGTTGCTAAAAAAGTCACATATATCTTAGCAGAAAGTTGAAAAAAAGTTGCGTTTACTTCACACAAGAGCAGCCATTTTCCCCTGTTGCCATGGGAACATTATGAAGTGACGTAATTACGCGACGTGAACATTATCGAAAAGCTGCAAACCCCGCGATGAAGCCATGATGAAACCGCAGTTTTTGCAAGTTCCCGCAATTTCATCGCATAAAAATCCCGCATATTTCATCGCATTTTTTAAGAAAACGTGCCGCATAATCAATGATTTTTTACCCAGTGTGCTTTGTTGAATGGTCTCAATGTTTTATTGTTTTATTTCATGTGAATACTAGTTTACTAGAGGAGTAATACAGTAATGCAGGAAGTGTGCATTTAGTTTCCATGCTTATTGTGTTTCCTCAACAATGTTAGTGAGTAAATCTACTGAAATGGCCACCACACCATAACAGAGGAGTGTGATGTGTAAGATGACAAAGCAGAGGTTAAGTCATGTATGTCATGGTTGTAAAAAAAACAGTGGCTATCTGTACATCTTAGCCAAGCACCAACCAGTACAGAAGGCATCAATAAATTGTTGGGGAGGGTCATGCCTTTTTGCCCCCAATCATTATGGAGGGTCATAGAAACATTTATTGTTGGCGACGGGAGGGTCAATTCTATTTTGACTAAAGATCCCAAAACTCCTTTGTTGGCCCCTTTAATAAAAAACAAACAGTCCCTTACTGGTTAATATTTTAAAACTGGGATCACACAGAATGTCTTCGTAATCCCTGAGGCTAGGACAATGTTGACTGCCAAACGTCACATATTTGCCTTCTAACTGTATGCATGCATACACAAAAACACATAGCATTTACCTCTTGTGCTGCGCGACGCTTTGATCTCCACACAAATCTTCTCAAAATCTTCATCCAGTTCATCTCTGATGATAGCATGGACAGTGTCCTTCAATGCACATGCTCTGTGGCGGATCTGACGGTCTGGAGGAAACACACACGTACACTCACTCAAATGAGCAAAAATGAAACGTGTTGCATTACACTGTATATGTTTTCTGTGAGGATATGGCTGTGTGTACCTGAGGGGTCCCTGTCTGGGTTGTATTCGAGGGCATTCTGCCAGATGAGATCCACGTCTTGGAGGAACTCTTTGACAGTCCCATACCGATGGAGGTCGATCTTAGAGAGAACTGTTGACAGGTCCATAGGCTTCTCGATCACCTCAGCGTAATCTGGCACCTAAAACACATGACAAAGAGGCTGCAGTGAGTACAAACTGAACACTGGATAGTAAGGCTTTATTAGGAAATATGGAAATGAATAATAGAATATAATGGAACAGCTACCTCTTCTAAATCCACAGGCTTTGTGAAAGCCTTGAAGCGTTTATCTTGGGACAGGCGGTTGGTGACATCACGCAGGAAGAGGCGGAGCTCCCTGAGGGTATCTTCCTCCTGCTCGTCCAGTCGTTGGGTCTCCTCTTTTGTCAGCTGACGTGGGGCAGGTGGAGGGGCGACAGGAAGCACCTCCAATGCATTGAGCACTGAAGAAAGTGGAGTTGATAGACACATAAAGTCAGAAGTGAATTAAACTAACATAGTACTACACAACGCACAACATTAGTATCACATTGACTTTCAGCATGCAGACATCCTTCCTTTCTTCTCTGTATTTACGCTCACACATCCTCCCCCTGAAGCAGCTTGTATCCTACTCTATTTGGGTTGAATGTGAAGACCAGCATCTTCTTTTTTTCTCCTTTGTTTTTTTAGGAACAAGAATCAACCCTGCCCACTTTAACTACAGATCACACAAAGCTAGCTTAGCTCTATTATAAACTTGTCTATTTCTCACCAGCTTTCTTTTTTGAGGCAGGGGCTTTGGCAGCCTGAGTGAGAATTAGATCCTCAAAGAAGTTTCTTCTTTCTCTGCTGGTGGGGACCTGGACGTGAAAAACCTCTCCGTATTCCATTCGAAACAACTCCTGCACCTGAGACAAGAAAAGTGAGAGGAGATTAGTACTGTGTCCATCTGTCACAGAATAGTACATTAAATGGCATGACATCTTAATTTCACACCACAACTATGTTCTTATGCCCTCATGTATCACTCCTCTTTCCATACCTCCATACTGAGTTGGTCATATTTCAGGTTGCACGTAGCCAGCAGCAGTATAGGAGCGAAGGCAGGGATGGAGCTGAGCAGGCTGAGGAAGGTGGCTCTTAAGGCCGGACCAACCGTTTCCCACCACTGTCCGATGTGAGGGATGTACAGGACACTGGGAGAGGTCCGCTTTGCTTCAACAAAGATCTGCAGAACATATGATATGGAAACATTAATATATGATATGGATATTTAAAACTGGATGTAAATCAACAAAAGAGTGTACAAAACAGTGGCACTTTAATAGAATATAAGATGGGGGATCAATATGACAGGATGATAAAATGCTCAATGCATAACTCAACAGGTATGAAGAGGACCTTACAGAGTTAAGGAGAGTGTATTGACAATAGTTTACATCATTTCAAGTATAAAAAAACATTTCCAGGTTAGAGCCTCTCTCGAAAGTGAGGATTTATTTGGTTTTCTCCATTTCACGTCACTGTACATTTAAACTTTTATGTTTTTGTTTCACACACACATGAATACAAAATCACATTGAAGAAATATAAAAAACATATTAGGGTGTAGTAGAAACCTGTAACCCAAAGGACATACCAAAAGTAAAATGTAGACATACAAAATCACCAGTACATTTAAAGCATTAGAGTTCAAAAGTGTCATATAAAGCAGTTTTCATATAAACCAAGTATAGAATGATCTTTTTTTTGACTGCTGTTCTTAATAAATAAGCAACTTCCAAAACATCCCTTTCGGTAACGCAATGACTCATTCACCCCTGCATTTAACATAGCTCTTCGATGAGTATCTGTCTGTAGTGCATATTTATCCCCACTGCCCACGATGTAAGGAGGTGGGGCCCATGAACTACAGTCACTGTGGCAGCCATTTTGGCCAGTGAAGTCCACTGAAAAGAACACACTGAATTTGACAAGGCTGCAAGAGTAGAGACTACCTCTAGTCCACATCAGTTCTGTGTGAGGCCCGATTTTGTTTAAATGCAAATGCCCAACTGGAAGACATCACATGACTGGTTATACGTAACTAAATATGTACCAATTAACAATTTACCAGTGCATTATTTTGCATAGTGTTCTTGTTTACCTGAGCACAAGTCTCTTCCGGTGCAGTTGCGCTGGCTCCAAACAGCACGGCCATGTCCAGTGTGTACACGGTGAATTTCTCCAGAGCGTGGAGGACAGCAGGAGCCAGGTGGGAGCTCTGACCTGAGCCTAGTCTGCCCTCCAACAGCAGCCTGGGACGGTAGGAGGTTGGGTAGCTCAGCACACTACTACACACCGAGAGATGACAGAGACACTGAGATGGGTAAACTGGTAGGAAAGGGCTCAAGGGCTAATTTGCTTAAAAGATCTTCAAAAAAGATTTGGGTCACTGGGACACTATGACTACGATTTTAAATTAAGAAATTATGTAAAACAATATTTATTTGGCTTGGTTCCAGGCTTAAAACTCTTTATACAAGCATTTTCTGAAACGTCAATGGACTAATTAAATGGGGAAAATCACTCCTGGAACCAGAGCCGTTCAACAGGTGGGCTGTCACTGTTGAGCTCTATGAACACCTGCATAACACTGCCTCCTGAATAATGGCTAACCAACCTATTGAGGTTGAGGAGTCCCTGGACAGCAGGTGCGAGTTGGGAGTGAGAGGTCTGTCCATTGGGGCAGACTTCTGAGTCCTCCTCCTCACTGAACATCAGATCATCCTCAGACACACCACAGGCCACATCTGGAAATAAACACGCACACAAAAACACAGTACAGCAGTTACTCCAGATGACCCAAAAGGGGTTGGTAAAGGAACAATCAACCTAGTAGTTATGGACAAAGGGGAAAATAACTGGTTAAATGAACAGAACAGACGATTGCCAGAATAAATGAATGCAAACCAGAACAAAAGAAAAAAGACAATGCAAACCTGCACCGTGTTCTCTCTTCCTCTTTAAGCCCCGCTCAGCATGCGGGAACAGTCTGCTGACAGTGCACAGGATGTTCTGTAGGGTGGCACTCAGCAGAGGACGAATGGCAGGTATCAGGGCCTTGGCTGGTGACACTACTGCCCTAAGAATCACAATCAGCATCATATTTACTACAACCATATGCAAGAACCAGGCACTGAAAACGTAACAATAATGTTACACTCTTTTTTTCCTTTTACAATATACAGTTATTTTGGTTGTACCTCTGGGCAGCAGGCACCATCTTGGACATGGCGGCTAAGAAGTCTTTGCTTAAGATAGCGATGGAGTTGACATCAAGAACAAGTTTCTGCGATGAGGAGTAGATTTGTGGGTAACGACGCCGCAGTGCACACAGGGCAGCCTCTGAACACACTGCCTTGATGTCTGCTCCGCAATAACCTGGCAAACACATTGTAGACAATCATTATATAATCTGTAGTTGTAGGTGTGCACAAATTGTGTGCCAGTGTTCCTGTGCAAATGATGTGAATGGAGATAAAGGACAGTTTTGGTTGGGAGTCACAGGTTTGTCCTAGGCTCATACCTGTATAATTTTCAGAATATGTTGCACTAAAAGAATAAACAAAAATGGCTTTCTCTGATGTTCATACCAAGTTATACAGTATTGACAATTTGTATCTAATGCAGTTGTTATATGTACTGGGGACATTTAACAAGATGTGTATTTTTCAAGCTGCTGGACCATCATATGCAAACATACCAACGCATTTATCTGCCAATTCTTCCAGAAAAGTGTCGGAGGGTGGTGGATCCCACTGTCTGGTGTGGATCTTCAGAATGTCCTTTCTCGCCTGCCATACAAATAAAGATCACAGCATTTCAAGTTCAGGTCCAATATTTGCAAGCTGAAAGACTTCCACTGTTTTAGCCCAAAATCATTCACCACACGTCATGTTTTGTTCTTTTTCTTTTTCAAATCTCAGCCAAGCATTAAAGGGCATCTACAGTTTCTCACCTCTCTGTCTGGCAGGCCGAAGAGGAACTCTCTGTCAAAGCGCCCAGGTCTTCTCAGAGCTGGGTCAATGGAGTCCAGTCTGTTTGTAGCACCTATCACAACAACCTCTCCTCTACCATCTAATCCATCCATAAGAGCCAACAGGGTCGACACAATGGAACTACAGAGACAGAAAAAAAGACTCAGATCAGGTTTTCTAACTGGTCAACACTAGCTCTCTGTAACAAAGAGGATATAACTGCAGAACACTGAGCTAAATTGATGATATTGGATTGTAGTGAGTACTACTTGCTTGCAACAAAAGAAAAAAACAGTATAATAATATCCATTTAAAAGATGGTGAACTCCCACGTTCTCATTTCCAGCTGCCACTTTCTTTTCCTGATAAATGCAAGATGTCTTATGAAGAAATTAGGATTCAAACATATAACTACTATAATAAATGTCCAATAATTCTTACTGAAACTGCTTCTCTTTCTTTTTTGGGGCGGGGGGGCATTTTAGCCTTTAATAGTAACTGTAACTGTGATTGTTCTCACATGAAGCATGTACTAGGCTTATGACGGCCAATGCTTAATGCTGATTAAGATTCATTTCTTTCTTTTTCAGAAAATTGGCAGCCATATCTGGCAACCCAACACGATCCGACAGTCATTTTCATTCTTCCACTCTGTACATTTAACGCTCACTAATCTCATTACAATCACCACGCGTGTTCTACACATCATGAGAACAGGGAGGCTGCTCACCTGTGGATCTGATCCTGACGGCTGGACCTGACTGGAGCCAAACCATCAATCTCATCGAAGAAGATGATGGACGGACGCATCTGGTATGCCTAGAAACAATTCAATCAGTTGGAGATTGCATTATGTTTAAACCTGATACTTGATAATATTTTATCCTAATCTACAAGATAATGTGTCAAAATACAGGGAGTTAGCTTTTACAATTAATGTTTTCTGATATTCTTTGTCGATGGGAAATAAAACTTTGTCGAATAAAACTGACAATCTCCATCCATCCATCCCTAAAAGTATATAGTACATTGATGAGGAGTTTGGTTTACCTGGTCAAAAAGCAGTCGCAGCTGTCTCTCAGACTCTCCCACCCATTTACTGAGGCAGTCAGCTCCTTTCCTCATAAAGAAAGACACCTTTCTTTCATCCTGACTGCACTGATTGGCCAGCGCTCTGGCTAAAAGGGTTTTCCCTGTGCCTGGAGGACCGTAAAATAGACAGCCCCTAAAAAGACATGAGAAAATATGACAAAGATCAATAGCAGGGACTTTATTAGAGCTTTACTGCCATTACAGTCCAACCAAAGCCTGCAGAAGGGATCAGACCGAAAAGAAAAGAAGTTAAAAAAGAAAAGAAAACCACCTAAGACAGAAAAAAGTATGTTGTTATATAACTTCTTTGACAGCATAAGCCGGCCAGTCTTAAAAAATAGTTAATGAGATATTGAATGTAAAATGAATGTAAAGTCACATGAATGTAAAATGAATGCACAGCAAACACATTGTTTACCTGGGAGGCTGTATCTTGAACCTCTCAAAGACTTCTGGGTAGAGGAGAGGGAACACCACCATCTCTTTCAGCGCTGAGATGTGTCTGCTCAAACCTCCGATGCTTTCAAACCGCACCTGGATGACACAAATAAGTGTTATGTTTAGATTGTTTGCTTATAATACTACTGACCTACAAACTGTCCAAATGTCCATTCATCAGTATCGTATTAGCAGGAATACAAGCACATTGAAGTGCTAGTGTGCTATATTTAATGTCAATATTTATATCATATCAACATAGTGTTTCCTCTTTGTTGAATTTGTAGTGGCGGCCCACCATGGCAAATTTCTGCCGCCACGGTATCAGAAATAGGGCAGAAGCACAATGTAGTCGCGGTTGCCTTTTAAATGATCCTGCCGACATAATGCAATGTTGGCTGCCGCTCACATTGCAATTTAACAACAAGTAGAACTATTCAGAGGTTATTGGGCCCGTCCAGTTTAACTCCACATACTGTTGATGTAGTTTATTGTCAAAATGTTCACTTTCTTCCGAGTCGACTATTAAACAAACAGCTCCACCCAAAACGTCACCGCGGTGGGTCCGTTCTAATTGGACAACGTTCAACTTGTCAGTTCTGTCAGCTCATCGTCCTGATATCAAACATCTGGAAACATTAACACGGTAAGTGAGTCAGTGTAATATAATATAAATTGGAAATAGTCTATAGATGTAGTTGTAACCCACTCCCTCTGTGCGCCTGCCGCCTGGAGGTACCCCTCGGTACTGCTTGTTCAGACAGACCTGCCCCCCACTGCTAAAAAAAATCCTAAAGGAAACACTGCAACACATGTACCTGTTTGTCAGACTACTTTGGACATGTGTTTGCATCCGTCCATCTTTCAATGCGTCTTACCGTCTTGTCTATGTGCATGGGGTCGACATCAGCGAGGCTGGCGCCAATCTTCATCCTGTCCTTTTGGATCCCCAGCAGGTCATCTTTCACAAGGTTCATTGGCAGACATCTCAACCAAAAACATGAGAAATTAACATTTTGTTTAACAGATTCATTTTCTGGCACTTTTTCTTAGCTAAAATATTATGGATTTTCACAAGAGTTTTTTTTTACAATATACTGTATATTTTCATATTAATTAATCATTAAATAACAGGGCGACTGGTAACGAAAACTTGTAAAATGTTATCACTAAGGGACCCAAGAGGTCACACGAGTAACGAAGCATGACTTATTTCTCAAGAGTTATCTATTCATCCACCTTTACATGAATTAAGAGATACATTAAAAAAAATAGAACACTGCTGTTGTCTACCTGTACTGTATGACAGCTGCTGCTGACGCTCTCACCTGTTGACTGGCCTACTCCTGTTCTTACTTCTCCGTCTCTGGAATTTCTCATCATCTGAAGATGAGGAAGTGGAGTCACTGCTGTGGATGGCGTGTCTCCTTCTGCGGAGGCAAAAGAAGCAACATTATTTCTTGTCCTAACGGTATCATTACTACTATAAGCTTATCGACAAGTAAGAATCCCAACCGCATTTAGGTAATGGTTTTCTTTTTCATTTAAGCTACTAAAACATGTTTTTGCTATGTTGCCCTCAGCAAAAGAGGGGGAGACACTTAGTATTAAAAATAATTTAATTTTTATAAAGTTTTATAAAAATTTAAGGTCAAACAAACACACAGCATCATTACCACTCACTAATTACAGTTTTACTGTTGTTGTTAATTGTACATAAACAATTAAATTACACCAAATACTGGCTAATAGAAACTCAGCCTTTAAACAATGGGTAATTCTTTGGTGCAAAGTTAAACAATGCTAAGACAATAATTAAGTTCAGGTAAAGTTTGGTTCCCCATCTCATATCCCAAATGTGCCACATCCTCCAACAACTATAGTGACAGACAGCACCCCAAAGACAAACTACAGGCTAACAATAAACACCAATATGGACAAGTAGCAAGGGTCTTACCTCTCAGAACTACTCCTGAGGGTGGGATGAAGAGAATCAGAAAAAAAAAGAGGAAAAAGAGGAATTTTGGGATTGGTTTTACATGCAATGATAATACTAATGGCTATTAGAGAGAGCGCTATGTGATCCTATTCTGGACGCTGCGTTAGTCAGAAAACGTTTTCTCACTGCTACTGTAAATTCTAACATTATTTCATAAGGTATTAATCAGAACATAAGTGTTACTGAGAAAACAGATCCCTTGATAGCAGATGTTATGCCAAGTTATTGGCTGGTGTATGAGCTGTCATCAGAGCTCCAGACTAACATTTCCAGTGGTAGCACATTAATTGGTCGCGCCTTTTCTTTGGTACAGTGTGGTATTTATCAATGACGTTGCATACTGATGAATATATATATATATATATATATCTAAAAATAACTTCATTGGCATACCCTTGTTTTGCATCGATGTAACGATTGACTCAAGACTTGAGGGGCTCAGTGTTTCGGCTAATGCATCAGTCCCTGCAGGTTTTGTGTTTCTAACTGTCCTTGTGCAATTTCAAAGTTTCTGACTTAAACTATGTCGACCCGGTATCAAGTTTACAGTTGCTTGCAATGGACGGGCCATATTGCTTACAACATACACACAGCATAGCTTTCCCCTTGTACCGCAATCACAGATACAGCGTTTGCCATCCTGGCATTTTTTCTTCTTCACTGTCTCTGTCTCCCCCTGCCTGCACTTTCATCATTAGTGGGGTCCGAGTCAGAAACTCTCGTTGTCTCTCCCTGCCAACAAACCAGCCTCCTCCTCTCTATCTTCATTTTGCTTTAGAAAATAATCAGCTACTGTATAGACGGCTTCATTTGCGGAACACGGTAACAGCTAAATGGAGCATTTCGTGAAGTTCTACACCGCTACGCAAACATGCGCATCACGCACTGTGCAACGCATATGCAACCAATTTGGTCACAGTCTAGCTCTGTGTCATACTAACCTGCTGGTTCTTCTCCTGTTGTAAGGGCTCCTGGGGGCCGTGGAGCTGAATCTAAACCTGCGTCTGGTAGGAGACGAGTGGTCCATGCTGTACATGCTGCGCTTCCTGGGCTCTCTGGGTTCTAAGAAAACAATAGCAAACCCCATCAAACTGTCAAATTTAATAAAATGCAAACAGTCTGCTTAAAGCGTTCTAATGAATAATCCAGTTTCTCTAGGTGTATTTTATAGAGTGGCGCTACATGCCAAATATGCAGTATGTTAAGATCTTCAATGAAGTAACTGAAACCAATTGGAATGCTATCAGTCATAATATTGGTAGACACTAAAAACACTAACTAAAACTAGAATTAGCGCCTTGCGGTTGTATGCCTCCGCCAACCAGTCAAGTTGCAGTTTACATCCATGTCTGTCTAGACTAGGGCTGATGGAACGAATTCGGAAGTTCGGTAGTAAAATAAATCAATACTATTCAAATGTGATTTTTTTTAATAAATATGTTGGCTAACATCAGCTAATCTCCCTCTTCTCGCCTTGGCCTACCCGCATGTGAAAACGAAATGCTTTTGTCATGTCACGTCTGATGAACAATAAGTTAGCGGGAGTAAGAAACACAAGGCGTTGGGAGGTCTTAAGATCATGGAGCTAAGGTTACGTACCGAGTAATGTTAGTACAGGGGGAGTGTCAGGCTGCGGCTGGGAAAGGATGGAAAAGTTTTAACATGACTTTAAAATAGACATCCACCGAGCCAAAATGCTTATGTTATCATTAGTTGCGGCGTTGCGAGTTATAGGAGCTTAGCTGGGAGCTTCATGGAGACAGCTAATGTTAATGTTAGCTGCCCTACAGCTGTCAGAGTTAGCTTTGACTTCATGCATTACCTTCTAACAGCTGTATTCTCAGTAACGTGACAATCTGCAAGAAACAGGTTGCTTATAAATCACTAAAATAGTAGTGACAGCACCGTTTGGCTTAGTTATCAATGATGTTAGCATGGTGGCTAACACTATTGTTACTTAGTTTATGACAAATCGTTTCGGCTGGGCTTTCCAACATGATGTCATTGTGCTAACTGAGCACCGTTAGCCTTTACAACAGAGCCGCTTCAATACACTTGTTAAATAAGGTTTCATTACAGAGTTTCTCTGTTTGTGTTTGTTGCTGTGTGCTCGTGGTGGGAAATGAATGTAAATAAAGCGACGTGCAAGAAATGCAATGCGCTATGAAGTAGGTCCCCTTCAAGGCCAGGCTGATATTAGAAGTCCCTCTAGTGGACAGAACATGGAACAACAACAACAACAACAACAACATGCCTATGGTGGCATTGACAATGCATAAGCCTGAGTAGTGTAGTACATATTAATAACAGGCTGCATTTAAGCATTAAATATTCGGATGTTTAAAAAAAAAAAAAAGAAATAAAATTCGAATGGTATTATAGAGGAAGATTGACAGCTCTAGTCTAGACTCGTATAATATATGTAGCGCAGACAATTTAATAAAAAAAAGGTATTAAGTGTATTTTTTGCCTTTCACATGTGGGCATATCTGCCACGATGTGATCAAGTTGAACAAAAGCAGTACCATCCTGTGGGGCCTGGTAGCGAACCACAGTCTTTCGCTGTCTGAAGTCATAACGCCTCTGATTTTCTTCTTCCTCATCCTCGCCACCCTCATCGTCATCATCTTCCTCCTCCTCCTCATCTTCTCCATCTTCCTCCTCCTCTTCATCATCATCGTGATCATCCTTATCCTCTCCTGTGAATTAGAGAAAAAAAGGGGGTTCCATCCTTATTTAAGTTTCTATAAAAAGGTATTATAAAAAGCATTTCCCGGCTATGTACCTGAAGTGGTTATTAATCCTAATGCATCTCACCTTGGTTCTCCTCCTTGGTGTCTTTACTCTCCACATCTGTCCTTAGGGACCTTGTCATTTTACCCCTGGTGTACACACCGAGCTGCTCAGAGGAAACAGGTCAAATGCTGGTTAATCCACTGTTTTGAAGCTTGTTACACATTCTCAAACAGCAACATAAACACTAGGATTACACAACGCAACGTAAAGCTTTAGAAGGGAAAAGTAACGTATGTGAGTTCTTACCTCTTGTTCATTGTCTCGGTCTCTGCTCCTCAGTCTGCGTCTCATCTTCTTCATGTCGTCCATCTTCTGCAGAACAGCTTCAGCAGTGCTGAGGGACAATCAGAGTAACAATTTAGCAGATTTTTATCAGAGTTTATCTCTAATCTCATTACTCATTAGCTTGAAATCCACACCCACAGCACATGTATGTATGTCCCTCCATTTGTTAGATACTTGTTGGGGTGATAGCTCAGCGTTATTTTTGAACTGAAGCATGAGGCAAAAAGAAGCTGGAGTTGTTGCTCAACTCACTTGGTGATGAGGCGGTCGTAGAGGACTGACTGGTTACGGGTATCCAGTTTGTATCTGGTGATTCGGGAACTACGTCGCACTGAACGATCCTCCTCTTCCTCCTCTTCTTCTTCTTCTTCTTCCTCCCTTGTCGGCTCTGTAGATTGAAGCGGCTCCTCTTGGGAGTGGATGACCCCTCCACCTCATCTGGAACATCTGTGGCAATGGAAACAGTATTATGTTAGCTTACTAGTATAGACTCTCCTAAAAATACTGCTAAACATGCTTAGTGTGCTATATAGGAGCTCCTGTGCTCTGTGGAGAGAAATTACACTGTAGCAAACTGTACCTGCTTGCTGTTTGCCACTGGATGCTTTTCCCTCTCTCTGCAGCCTGGAAGATTTTCTGAAGAGCGGAAGGACACATAAAATCAGAAATGAATTCCTCCTATATTCATTATGTGAGTATTAACAATTTGCATAGTTATGTGCACACATTTTGCAAAAATGTCAAATTCTCCCAACTTGGGATTTTCATTCAATTTGATATGGCAAGCATATATTTGCTGAGATAAAAGGTCTTTCCAAGAATGACTGTAAAAAAGGTAGGCCAAGACGTGGATGGCAGCCAACTTACAAAATTAAAAATATTCTGGACAATAAATAATATTTAGGTTGCAAAGAATCTTTTGACACACGTTTTGTCACGACTACGTCAAAAAAAAACCTGAGACTTGCTGACTAGAGTAGGTTGACTAGCACCCATGCCCCTTAGAGAGTAGCTGTTTAGAAAGTATCAATAATATCAAAGTGAGTGTGTCTGTATTACCTGAGGCATCCTCCTCCAGAGTTGTCTTCATTCACAGGGGAGCTGGTATTCGGCTCTGTGTCCGCAAAAGAGACCTCTAGTTTAACTCTCTGTCCTCGGGTCCTCGGAGAGTGATGGAGTCCACTTCCTTCATCCTGCTTCATATCAGCATGCCCCTGGCACAGTCAGATTATGAGTTCAGAGTTTATAGCATATATACAAGGAATGATGAGTGTCTGCGATTAAATTAGAAATTCAAATGAATCATGGGCCGTGATGAAGATTATTTGATTTACTTTTAGACCTGTACAAAACTGAAGGTGTACAGGCTTCACAACAAAGAATATGTTTGCAATGTGAAGCAAGCTGTGTGAATCATCACTGTTCACATGTGAAATTACCAGTATCCCCATTTATTTCTGTCAATTTGTTCCAGCTTTTGTATATTGAATTTTAAATTATATTTTACACTTTGTAAATGTTCATACAACATTCAACCATGAACTGCATTTAACAGAATATATGTGGATTATCATTTTAAATAAATACATCCTTCTTTTTTTTTGTATCTATAAAAAAAGAAATAAATACATTTATATGGCTGCCAAGACCAGACTGCTGGGTGGCAATGACTATCTCATGACCAGAAAGCTAAAGACTTGTTTGTCAGTCACTAAACCACTATTTGCCCTTTTGGTTCTGTTGCTGACCACCATCTCTGAAGGCACTTTGTTAAAATACTCGTTATGTGTCTCAGAAGGTGTGTTGTTTATGGATTAGAAACGAAGACCTAAAATAAATCTTAAGCTTAAGTAAGTTTACGCTCAGAATATACTTTAGCAACTAGTTTATGAACATAATTTAATATCCATGTCAAGCATGCATGTAAGATAAAGAAGCATATTGTTTTGTTTGTTTTAAACTAAGGCCAGGGTTAATCCTACAGAAAGTGGTCCTGTTTTGCAAAAGAGTGCCTCTGTGAAAATTGAGGGTTACAGTTTATTAAACACATTTAATAATTGTATTTGTTATAAAGTAAAATATATGTCTGAGACACGGTTTAACGAAGGATTACGCTAATAAAATAATACATCTCCTCCCTCCACAAAAAAATACTGTAGCTCGCCACAATACCAAAACAATGACAATTTATGACATTTAACGTTAGGGCATTTCGCTTCCTGAATCCTGACAACCTGGTCAAATAACCCAACGTTATGGTATTGTTATATGGCCATGACACACAACACTGAGCAAAACATTACAGTTGAAATGGTCTAATACCTCTGTCATTTGACTGTAGAGTGTGTAAATGTTTGATACAAATGAATCAACCAATGTCCAATAGACATGCAAGTTCCAGTAAAATGTTAGAGGGTGCTCATTCAGATAATTCATCAGTAACGTTAAGTTACAAGCTAGTTAATGTTAGCTTAGCACGCTAGCAAAACTAGCACAGCAAAGTTATGTTCATGGACAATTTATACACCAAGAGTATAAATGGTGATCTAGTTATCTAAACAGCGGTCTAAGTGTATATGATCACATTCACCATGTTGTTTTCCGTGCTGCTAAAGCTTTCATCCAGGGCCCGGGAGGACCGGGTCTGCCGGGCGGACTTTCTCTGCGACGCGGGAAACAGTGACAGAAACTCGGAGCTTGTTTCCAACTCCATCGATCTCCTCTTCGGAGTTGTTGCCACCGGCTCAGCTCCTACACCGCCGCTACTGCTGCGTAGTATCACCATCTTGACTCCAAACCGACTCTATACTAGCACGAACGACAGACAACCAGCTGATATTCTGCCTTAAAATGTGTTACGTGTACGGTGGCGCCAACATGACACACATAACGGTAAATATCCGCCAGCTGACAAACAAGCTCCTCACTAAGCCCCTTGATTTCTGGCGCCATAAACGTCATCGGAGGTTATTAGGTAAGCGGCTAAGAGCTACCGCCAGGAAAAACAGATCTCTTGGAAAAATTGCATTAACGTCAAGTTGTGAAAATAGTTTTATATTTCAGTAATTTTACCACATCGACGATGCAGCCCATTATAATGGTCACTGGTGTTATGATATCAGTCATAGGATTTGTTTAAACACAACATGTGCGGAGGGATACGAATACAATTTGAAAAGGTCTTCCGGTCGAAGTTGGAGCGCGCTCTGCTCCAAACTGCGCAATAGCGCGCACTTCATTGTGAACACAAACCATGTACTGAGAGCATATTCACGTTAACACATTTGTCAAATTGCTTCAAATGGCCACTTCCAAACAATAGCAAAAATAATTCAAAACACGGAGTCAACATCAGCTCATCATCTTTTATTTGAATAAATGACAGATACCAGAAGAGAAAATACAAAGTCTAGAATTGTTTCTAGCCTAAAAAAAAAGTACATTGTGTAAAACTGCTGTACAGGCAACCAGAGCCTAACTGTAAAATCTTACTATCTTTCCATTGCATCCTCCCTTTTGCTGATCCTCATTCCTAGTGTTTGAGGGATACTAATGAAGTGCAGTCAGGATAATAAAAAGGGAAAACTACCGATGTGTAGGGTGAGTAAACCCAAGACCAAAGCTCTTTCCTGTATTTAATAACTGCTAACCTCATTACCATTTAAATTTTTAGCTTTTTGTTAAACCGGAGGCCATTTGCCAAAATAGTTACAAGCAATCGAATTCTGAGTAAATAAAGCAACCGTGCCGGGTTTTCAACAAAGAAAATAGAAGGATTCAATGAAAGACTTGAGATTTCACTTATCAGAGCCCACATTTCTTTTCATATGCACAGCAGCCAACTGTCACATTTCACAGTACGTTTCAACAACAATGCAAATTAGGTAAGTGATAACATGAGTTTGCCACCTCACAGCCACTGATAGGAGTCTATGCAATTGTGAGTGGCAGCCACATTAGCTGCACACACAAGACTGCCACTTTAAGTAAATAGGCCTGGGCATTATCTTAAACAGGTTGTCTGATCCTGCTTGCTCACATTAATAATCTTGAATATTGTGAAGTTATGGCTGGTGTCCTCTCATGTTTTCAGGGCAAAAACACTATGACACAATGTGGCCAAAATACCTGAATAACTGGTTTACAATGTGTCATGAGACTGTTGGCTATTGTGCTTTTATGTCATGAAATGTGGCCAGAAAGCCCCATCACCAGGGAGGGCGTGTTCACGCAATGGCTGCCAGGTAGTCTTTAACCTCCGCTGGGGTGAGTCTTTTGAAGCCGGCCTCGTTGCAGATCCCCACCTCAATGTTCTCCTCTGTCATCTGACCCTCAAAGCTCTCCTGAAACACAAAGATGGGAGAGTGTAAATGATTGATGATATAAGGAGATAGATTTCATCCCTTATGTATTTTTTTTATAACAAACACCCTACCTTCAATGTCAAGATGGCTGTATGGATGGCATCTTCCAACTCCAGATCATTGTTATACCTGGGGAACAAAAACACAGTGGTTATCTAGTAATCTGTGAAGTGTGAATAATGTAGAAAAACTGTAAGAGTTGAGGGCCCACAGCACCAAACACCTCAAACTGTGCACATTCATGGTGTACTGTATATTGTTGTTCTTAAACCATGTCCCAATGACCCAAACTGGGTCAGGGGCTTATTGTTGAAAGATGCCCTTTTAAATAAAAGCCATGCTAGTGCCCATATGACGTAATGAGGCCGGGGCAACACTAAATTCACACCTTTTAGGAACATGAATCATTAAAATCAGGTTCTACACCCTGGGCCTCACGCAAAACTGAATTACTTTTCCAGGGTTTTCCATTGTAGTGAAGCAGATACCATCCTGGTTCATTTTCCTTGTGTGACAACTACAAATTAAACTACAATTAAATTGGATAGTAAAGCTTCAGCACACATTTCAGCCTTCAGTTATAGAGCACAGTGGGGCTTTATGTCAATCTGCATTAACATTAAAAGTAGACGTACGGTTTTCTTTGTTTACGATTCTGTCATTGGTATCCATTCAGACTTTGAATGAGACCAGGGTTTTATCATTGAGATAGTGCCGATTGTCAAGTACTAAGCTCACAATCCAAACATTTTCTGTCCACAACCTATTTTCTTCTATTCATTAAAACAAGAAATGCCTTTAATTGTAAAATCTTACCTTTTTTCAAGGAATGTTTTTCCATTAACGTAGTTCTTTCCCATGGCTGTGGCTTTCCATGCAAAATATGCACCCTGCCAGTCAGGAGAATACAAATTATGCTTCTGACATAGTATTATAAAGACCAGTTTAGTTTATGTGAAGGAATTAAGTATTATTATTATTATTACTACTACTACAGCAAGGCAGGGTTAATCTGCTGTCAAAGATGTATTAAAATAAAACAATTACTAAGCTTTGCGCTAGAACGTAATTGAAGACAAATGTTTTTCAACAAATATGAAGCTAGCACACGTACAGAAGGGTCTGACTGGAACAGGTAGGGGTGGTCTTCATCCCATCCAGCTATCAGCAACGAAACGCCAAATGGACGCACTCCACTGGAGGAAAAAAACAACAGATTAAATCTAAATTAAATCCAAATACTAGATAGATAGAATTCCTCTGAAATATAAAAGGTGATGTGTCTATAAGCAGTGAGTGTATTTGTGTATACCTACCCAGACTGTGTGTACTCCTGCATTACAGAGGCCACTCTCTGGACAAGCTGACCTGTTGGGATTGGCTCTTGGTAAACCAGGAAGTACTGTTGTGCCAACTTCCGAGCTCGTCGCACTAAAACCCTGCAAGGACAATACAACTTATTCATTTATCTGTGCATGTGAGGTTCAGTAAGTCAAGGTGGTGTCTTCTAGATTTCTCACATACGAGGGCTGGGACAATATGCTTTTGTCCCGATTTAATTATTTCACCATACATGGGTGCCAATTCGATACGAAATGCAATTTAATAGTATCGAGTATTGCAATTTTCCTTTCCTTCTTTAACAAAAACAAAAGTTGAATAATACACTTCTAGAGACAATATAACATGAGACATTTCTTAAAACGAATTGTTTTCCAAGAAGAATACACATCACGTCAGTCAGCCTGACATTTTCTGCTTTCAGTCTGTTTGGCTGGAAATTTTCTAGTTGCCCTCAGTGGTACCGTATAAAAAGAGAAAATATTTAGGTCAATCATTGGTAAAAAATAAATAAAAAGAACTGATTTTAAAAATAAGCCTAGAAATATTGTTGCTTATGAACATTCTGCAAACATCTTCACATTTTTCCCTCTTTAGTGCCCTTAAAAGCTGCTGGACATCACACAGAAAGATACTTTTTCTTCCAAATGCAGAAGGAATCCTCACCTGTAGTCAGGCCCCATGCCGCTGTAGACCATGCCTATGTGTTTAGTGATGGGCTCCACTTTATGGACACTCTGCTCATCATACAGAATGGACTTTTGTTTCTTCTCTGTTGCCAGGACAACTCCATTGGAAGCTGAAAATGAAAGACAGTATCACAATTAGCATCTTAACAAATCCTAACTAAATGATAATTTTTTCTAACCAGCTTCAACTACGTAATGCCATGCATAGCCTTTAAGGATGCTGATGGCTGCTTAGGTTGCTGCGCCAGTCTGTAAGGTTGTTCCATTCACTTTGGAAAAATAGCAAATCCTTCAAAATATAACATGTGATGATAGCTGTCTGTATCACATTTATAAACCAGTTTAGTTTGTTAAGGTTAACAACCCTGATGATGAGTTCTGAGCACCGAACTAAAGCAATGTCCAAACATAATCCAGTTAAAAAAAAAAGGTACAAAGCAACGATTTTCAAAAGATATAGGAAAGGAGGGCTTTAACCATTGCAATGTGTTCATTGAGGTATGTGTATGTTCATATATATATATATAAATAAATAAATACATATCAATAAGATATAAATATGTGGTAATAATTCACTTATATTATAAGTTAGAGAATTGTGGTCAAATATATTAGGGTTATTATATTATTAAGGGTGGGGGAAAAAAATCGATAGAGCACAGTATCGCGATATTTTCTGTGACAATACTGGATCGATACAGACGCCAGGTATCGATCTTTTATTATATATGTGTTAGTCAGTTTGTCTGCTTGACAATCCAATTTTGCAGCAATACAACTGAAGTGAGATGAACAAACAGAGAAGTTTATCTTTTTAGATAAAACAGATGTTGACAGATTTTCCTTTTGGGGAAATTATTTGAAATTGGGAAAAATTTGAAGTAAAAAAAAATAAAAATGAAATCGTATCGTGGGGCCTCTGGTGATTCCCACCTCTATATGTTATGTGTGAGCGTATGTAAATATATGTATGTGTATATATATTAGTGTGAAGAGTATGTATGTATGTATGTATGTATGTATGTAAATATATATGTATGTGTGAATGTCGATATATATCTGTATATGGATTGTACATTCAAAACACCAAATTGTATATAGTTACATGGGAGTGTTCCGCAGTACTAAGGGAAGTTAACAATATTTAAATAATAATAATAAATAATAATAATAATAACAATTACTTAATTACTGAGCTATGGAAAGGGGGTAGGATTAAATAAGTGTATACTTCTTCCTACTCCTTTTCAGACATGTCTATGTTGGTTAATGTTTCTTATTGTTTATTGAATGTTTTGCTTATTTAACTTATTAGCACATTTCTTTGATGTTTTGTTTGGATTATTTTTGATATGTCTGAAATAAATGTATTCATTTATTCATTATGCACCACTGCCCTCTACACTCGCCGTTTTCCACATTAAAGTCAGGAGAAATGACTCTGAAGGAGTGGCAATACATCAAAAATTGTTTCCTATCCATTTGTTTATGTTAATCTATCCTTTACCAAATGCATGTTATTTAGCATTATACACCTATCCAGACAGGGAGTCATGTTGCATCCTGTGATAACTATCAGATATCAAACGAATGTGGTTTATTTTCCCATGTAATAAAAGCTTTTGGATTCAAAGCATGACACTAACGTTACTTTTCACAATAATACAAGAAATCTTCATAGCCCTGTGGTCTATTTTGCCCAAAAACGTACAGTTTACTAAGCTCCACACATTTACACACACACCTTTGATGCCAACTGAGGGTGCTCCGGCTGCTACGGCTGCCAGGGCATATTCAATCTGGACCAGTTTACCCGAAGGGCTGCAGGAAGAAACACATGATGCTAAATTACTATTCTGTGAGGAGGAGCAGGAAAATAAACTAAACTAACGTTACATGCAGATACAAAACCTACTAAGATTTAGTGCAACGATTACCAAAGACAAAACTGAAAGTAAAAGCTAAAACAACCGACTCATCTGAGAGCTAATTTTACGTTAGCTAGCTAAACTAGTCTCAACAAAGTTATAGTTGGCATGTAAAACTGACCTGTTTCGGTCTATTCAAATAATACGCTCAGAAATACAACAATTTGGCAAGTTTTAATTGTCGATATCGGAAGAAAACAGTAATTTAGAAACATGTTAACGTTAGCCGACATGCTAGCTAACAGTTAACGTTAACAATGACAGTGCATCAACTACAACGGCCCCTAAAACCTTCTTTTCCTATACGAATGGTAAACTGTGCATACTTTTTTATCAAATTATTGTTCAACAACAACCCTTACAGGCTAAAAGTTTATATGCAATTTTAAAATTTTATGGCAATTTTGACAAAGTTTACCTAAATGTGGTGAGGGAAAAACTGTAGCCACGTTCCGCCATCTTGTTGTTCTTCTTCTACTCTGTGTCGACTGCAGACTTGCAAATCCACTTAAGGGTGTATACTGCCACCTATCACCACCAGTTACATTATACATCAACCCTGCCCGTTAATATAACACAGCCATGGCCCTGCCCTACAAACCAAACGTTTAGAAATACTAAATCTAAAACAATATATGAAAACAAGCCTGTGGTGTAATAGACCATACGTACGGAATTTAAAATTGTAGATAACATTAAACGTAATCTGGACTATTGTTTTTTTGGAAATAGTTATACACCTGCTAACTCACTGAGAAAGCTGTTCAAAAATGCAATACTTATTAACTCTATTAATGATTTACCATCCTACATTATCAATTATATTGGACCAATAAACAATGGCATAATGTGGTGTAATCTGTTGGTACAATAAGAGGATTTAGAAATTTATTTGGGTCTTATTTGTACATGCCCTGTAAACTTAACCAAATTATCTGAAATAAAAAGAATACAAAAAATATTTAAATCCTTTCTCTACGAAAACATGTATCTAGTGAAATACTTTCTTTTTATCCTAAAAACACATAATCAATATGTTTCAATTGAATGCCACAGTAACATAAGGCAAGATATTGAAAAATATAGCTTAGAACTATAACTAAGAGATAATAACTGGATGCAAAAGCTTTATTTAGTTCAGACTATTAAAATATCATAAAATAGCTCATAGAGCACAGGATCTACTTGGTTTGGAGAATTTACTTGGAAAGCGTTTTGTTGAATTACTCTAAACCATGGAGTCTTCAACAGGGGGTCTGGGACCCCTAGGAGGTCCTCAGAGTCAATGCAAGGGGGCCTCAAAATGATTGTTAAATTTTGAAAGTTTTATCAAAAATTTTACAAGTCTTAACATGAATCCAACATATTATTAGCAAATATAAATCCCCACTGCTTACTGGCTTATAGTCAAGGTAGTCACTAAGGCCATCCACAGATGTGTGCCACATGTATGTTTAGCATTAAAACATAATTTATAAAATCATGCCAACAATTATTCATCTGAATAGCTTAATATTATACGCAAACATGTATTTTTAAAGGCATTAGGCTGCCCTACACGTTATTGTAGCTATTGTAGTTAATATGCAACTTTATTTCATAAAATATATGTAGTAGGGGGTCCCTGCTCCATCTTTTTTCAGTTAAGGGTCTTTGGCTTAAAACACGTTGAAGAACCCTGCTCTAAACCATGGGAGTAGCAGTATTGAACCATGGACGCGTTATAACCTGCACCAAAGGGTGACGTTTAGACAAATGGCCGCTAGACGGCAGTACGACGCCTACGCTTATTTTGCCTGCCAGGAATTAAACAAAAGAAGTATAGTTTGTTGTCGCTGTTTGATGACGTAGCAAACCTAAGTGACCGTGAGCTGTTTGACATGTTGGATGGAAAAGAAGCGTGCTGACAACCAAAATGATGAATTTAGCCGCTTTAGTGCACAGCCTCAGATGCTCTTTGCTACACATTGAAAGCAGACTTCTGCAGGCGGCCGGACTAGACAGACAACTGGGTGAGTTTACTGACTGGAGCTCAGGACGGCTGCTGACGTTATTGCTAATCATTGTAATAAGCCATGTCCCTGACTGACTGACGCACACAAATACATACATTTCATCCAAAGTTTAAATACGCTACCTTTGTCTACCACCTGTGTTTGATTGTCGTCTTACCTCAGCTGCCTCTACATTTAGCATCTGGTCATGCTGAACTGATTGACTGGGGTTGCAGTAAATAGCAGTTAGCCTACAATGTTTTCCCTGTGTGCAGCTCCAGCGCTGGCAGTGAGTGGCCCCAGCCTCCTGCCTCAGCTCGCCGGGGAGGAGGAACGTGAGGAGCAGCAGAGCCCGGAGCCGACTCCCGGCGTCCTAGACGGCATCCTATGGATGGCAGCACCGAAGAAGAGACGCACTATAGAGATCAACCGCACCAGGAGGAGAGCTGACAGCAAACTCCTAAAAGTCCAGGTACACTTTGGATCCTCTTAAAAGGTCGTATTACCCATAAACCTAACGGATTGTTATTACTTAGAGAGCTACCTACTATCTGTACTTAGTGTGAGTCAGTGATTAATATTCCTCAATAATAACTATGCTCTGCATCAGATCATACACTTAATAATAAAATAGGAGCCGTTTAGAAAAATTGTATCAATATACATTTCATCAATCACAATTATCCGCACAACTTTGTTGTGAACAGTCTAATTAAGAAGTTGTTCAAGAAGGTTATGCCTCAGCATACAAGGACATATTTGTCCTTGTATGCTGAATTACAGATGAGATTGTGCACTTCAAATTCTGTATAATTGATGCTTTTATCAGTGTGCAAGCCTGTTTTACATGATTTGAAATCAATATCTGACCTAAAGTAATTTTAAGTAACAGCAGAACATTTTGAAACAGAACCAAGATAAGTAAATGTTAACATCCTCAGTAGAGGCAGGCTGGTATTACCGGTTGATATTAGCTGATCGCGCATATATCAGCATTGGTTTATAAATTGGCCAATAAGTAACAAGAAATTGCTGTACAGAAAATACCAGATATGTCAGAAGTCATTTAGAAACAGTCTTGCCATTACATTGTTTGACCCACAGTTTCTGTCTCTCTCTCTCTCTCTCAGCCCAACATCGAGCCTTGTCCAGAGTGTGGCCACTTGAAGCAGAAACATATCATGTGTGGCTTCTGTTACGCAAAGGTTTGCAGGGAGACGGCTGTGATTCGTCAACAGATAAAAGCTATGGAAGGCGGCCCCCTGAAGGCCCCGACTGTGGAGACTGTCGTGCTGTACGAGGGTGAAACGCCAAGTCACCAGGACAAAGACAAGAGGATTGTGGAGAGACCAAGGAAGAGGCCTGCCTGGTTCAGCTACTGAAGCCGGGATATTAATGCTGTGTGTGATACATACCTTGAGTTTGACACAGGTCTGGTCAGACACTTATTCTTTATATTATGTAGTAAACAGCATATTTTATCCAGTCTGTTATTCAGTAAATAGTGAGGCTTATTTATCAGTTTTGCTTCCACAAACAACTAACATAAAAGGATTGTTTGATCAGCACTGATACCAGGAACCGTGATAAATACTGGCGCATCAGACTTACGTTCTCTGTGAACATTCTCTGCTATATCGTCGATGCGAGGCACATCATAGTATGAGACAGCTTTTTTTTTTGTCATTGGTTCAACCTTTTGTCATATTTTTGACTGAGACAAATTTACTGTATATTTGAATGTTTGAATAATAAATTCATTATTTGAAAAGAAAAAAATCTTATATATACTTTGAGTTTGTTCACCTCCACTTCATGATACAATAGGAAACAGCAACATAGTTTTTTATGAACTATAATTTTATTTTGCATAATAAAGGAGGATTAAGAGTGTCAGCGTCCTCTATAACAACTTTTACACCCCTCTGATTAAACCTGATTGGTGTGGTCCAATTCCAACCTTAAAAACGGATGAAAATTGAATGCAAAAATAGGCATAACCGGTTTACACACAAATGTAGTTTTGTCTTAATTAAAGATGGAAAAACCATATGCAATTGATACATACATTCTGACTATGAATGTGTCCCAATAATATTCCTGCTCATATTAAAAAACCTATCAAATATCATTCTACATTAGATGACTTGGCTGTAGAATTGCCTCCTCGTGATGGAAAACTTTTTGCCACTTCTAAATGTGAAGAGATGCCTGTTTTTTGTTTACGAATGTACGTTTGCGTTGCCCCAGCAACGTCTATTAGTCAGGATGCAGCATCAAACTGAATCCATGTAATACAGTGGCTCTTCTGTTGTGGGAACAGACTGTTTTTGCTGGGATGAGTCCAGCATACCTTACGCTGCCTCCGTCACTCTATCATACACCCTCCGATTCAGTTTCAACCACACGCTTTGATGAAACGTCCTCCTGACAGCACAAGTAATCTTTGTATCTGTGTCAAAATATTAGATATTCACATCCTTAAATGAGCTGTGAACTTACATAAGAACAGAATTATGTAATTAAAAGGTCAGGAATTCAGTGTGGCATCAAATTACTTTTTAAGTAGCTCCAAATACAGAAGTCCAGCACGGTACCTGCCTCCAAAACCTTTTTTTCACATCCATCAATTATAACTAAAATAAAAAAGATACTGGAAACACATATGTTGAACTCGGAACTCTGCATACATCTCTCTCATTTATTCCACACTCCCAGACAGTATGGAATAATGACATTACAGACGAGAATAAACTATTCACATATTAAATGCAGAGCAGAGAACTTTTCTAAAACTCAGTCAGTCAGTCAGTCACAACAAACATACATTTCATCGTCTGTAACACGTCTTTGGCCAAGGAAATAACGTAGCTTTGGATTAATGAGTTGGATTATGACTGTCAGTCAGTGATCTGATTGCCGTCAGCTGTTTCCTTCCTGAGACATGTGGTCTATGTGAGAGACATCTGAGGAGTTGGAGGATTTTTTCTTTGACCTGATGCGATGAACCCTGGATCCATGTCATTCAAGCAGATTAGTTATTTCATTCGTCTGTCAACACAAATATGCACTTATAGTATGGACGTAAACACATTTCCCTAAACCTATACTCACATGCACATGATCAAACCCACACCATAATACAAAGAATCCAAAGGTACACTGGGGTAAGTTGAACAAGATCAGGTTGTTTGTGTCATTTAAGATTACTTTTTTTTTAAGATGACTTCTCTTTTTATCTACAGTACATGATACAACACAAATGAGTTCAACATATGAAATCTGTGGGTTCATATAGTTGACTCGTGTCATGGGAAGAGCTCATTTTCAAATGAAAACCATCCTTCACAATCCATGGAGCGAGGACATTCACTACATTCACTACAAAGTGATGCAGTGGAGTAAAAATAGAAACAAGACTGGATATTTAAGACATTGCCAAACAGACTACTTGGTACACACATTGATGATGACACATGGTTTGATCGCTTGTTGTATCTGTCTCCCTTAAGTTTTATGCAAGTAAAGTCAGACAGAAGTTTGTCTTGGTACATGCTCACTTTTTACACATAGAAGTTACGGACATTCACACCCTCGACACAATCCCACCATGCACTGTGTGAGCAGAGGAGGCTGCTACCTGCTGAACTCCTACTGTGATCTTCAGGAGGAAAACCAGTGGAAGAAGGAGAGCTACCAAGCATGCTGGCTGAGCTTGGTCCTTGAAACGAGACCACAATACAAGTAGGTTGTTCTCACTTGACATTCTGCTTGAACTTTGGGAAGTATTTGTAGATGTGTACGGTGTGGTGCTCAGTATGTTGTGACAAGCAGCAGGATAGAGGGTAATGGACAACAGAGCAGCCCATGCGCTCATTATGTTTTTACTGTAAACACATGACATGGACACGTTGTGGAGGGTAAAATCCAGAGTGATTGACATACAGTAGGGCTGAAAAGTGCAGCAGCACTGCCTTGTTTTGGATTGAAAATTTCAGGCAACTTGCACTTCATGACGTCACCCTGATCAGCGATGTCATTGCAGGTGTTGCCTGTGACCGTTAAAGGAAAACACCTGTAATATGTAATGTGATGTGGTCAAAAATGTGACCGGCTTTAAAGTTTTAACTAACAAAGAGCAGTGAAGCAGCAGGCTTCTCCTTGAGTAATTCAGTGTGGATTTAGCCCTATTGTCTATACTATGCAAAGAATGTGAAAGAGATATGATCACAGCACCACTCTTCTTTAGTGTATTACAGAGAGCCAGTGCCTGAATTGGACTAAAAAAAGTTGCCAGTACCCTAATTCAGCAGTTCCATTAAATGATCTTCGCATGTGTCTTGGATATATTTATATTCATAGGTATATCTTGTAGGGGTGACCCCGAATAGTGGACTATTCAGCGATTCAATCTAAGGAGCCTGATTTGACTACCAATCTCACAGTAGAATCATCATAGTGTCTGAAAATGTTGCTATGAAACAAAGAATCATTCTATTCTGGCTATATGGGGGTGCTGAAGGTTTGATTTTACATAGAATTGCTTGGTTTCCCCCAATAAATTATGATATATAGCATATTTGAGTATAAATATCAGCCTATTAATAAAACTTTTAATAACAATTAGAAGTAAGTGTACTCAGGGCGCCCTGGTAGCTCACCTGGTGGAGCGTGTGGCCCATGTATTAAGGCTCAGTCCTTACCGCAGCAGCCCAGGGTTCGAGTCCTTTGCTGCATGTCATTCCCTCTCTCTCCCCCCTTTCCTGTCTTCAGCTCTCAATCATCAAATGAAGGCCAAAAATTTCAAAATGATAAAAATCAGAAGTGCCAGTACTCAGTACTGGTAAGTAGTGGTGGCCCATTTCAGGCACTGCAGAAAGTCGATTAAAAATCCTATATCTGGTGTGTGGTAATGTGTTTCAGGCTGACACTGTCAGAGACAGACAACATTCGTAGAGAGAGTTACAAGCAGCAGCAGGTGATCCACTTCATGGTCGAAAGGAGTCTCAGCCAGAAGCTGAGGCTGGGCAGCGACAGCAGAGGCATGACAGAGCACCAGCTGCCCCTCTTCAACACCAGCAGGGACCTACATCATGCCAAAACCACCTTTGGGTGCACAGAACAAAAGCCAGTTATACTAGGGAAGGGGAATAAAGGAGTGGATACACAGGAAGTGACTGCAATAACTCAGGACCTCAGCAAGCCAGTCCGAGTGAACTTCAGAGCCTCGAGCCTGATGTCCTCACCAAGAGAAAGCTCTCTTAGGGTGCAGAGGAGGGAGTGAAGCAAGGAGGTGGAAGGCATTTAAAGGTTCAGGAAACATAACGAAGCCTTTGTACTTTTAATGTGCACACTGGTAATAAATTAAATTGTACTTCTAAGTTGTATATTGTGTAACTATCTAAAGAAAAACTAAAAATTGTATCTCCTGATGATATGCCTCATGAGTATTGTTTTTATGTATGTAAAAATATCTTGATATTTTAGTATCATCCAAACAATGACTGTATAAAATATATTTTTTTCTTTAACAATCTATGCATCCAAACAAAAGGCCAAGACAGAAAATGTATCTTGTATTCTTCTTCCCAGGAGTGTTAACTTATTTTAGGAGAGATTGACTAGATTTTCTCCTAATCCAGTTACCAAATTATAATCTTTAAGAAGGTGGAATAATGCTGAATTGATTAATCCATAAATCATGTGCTATACTTTGCAAACAAATGTAATGGTATACTGTATTGTAGATATAAACACATTCTGACACAGATTCTTTACAATGGTTGTGGACTATGTTTGTCATTGTCAGTGATTTCCATACCTTGCAAAGCTTAGTGAAACGAAACGAAAATACAACAAATAACTTTACATACATGTGCTATGTTATGGTTGGGACTACAGAATCAGAAGGAGTGTTATGTAATGCGCCAATTGTTTCCATTTATTCCTGTTGCATACTGTTTTCTTTTCTGTATGCATTATAAGCTTTCACATAGCTTCGTATTCAATCAGCATTCTTCAGGATACAAACACAGTGGTAGCACCCCCCTGTGGTAAGACAACATCTGACCATCGGTGGGCTTATATGTATAGTACTTAGGTAAATGTAGCATTTTAAACATTGGAGATTCTAAGGAGAAAACAAGAGAAGCCTGGAAATGAAGTTCTTAAACCAGGGATTTATTAGGAGGATTTCACAGAGTGGTTAGAGTCAGTACATTTGAATTTATGGCATTATATCAAGCACTTAATCACCAAGTTATGGTCCAAACAAAAACATTGCAGCGTAGGGAGGCTTGGTAACTTTATAGAAATGCTACAGCTTTAGCTAATCCTTTCATTACATGGGTGAAGTGTGAAGTAAAAGGGTGGCTATTTTTGTTGCAGTATTGTGGTAAGGTGTTGCAGTACTGAGCACTACTTTGTGCTCTATTCCCTTATTTCGATGCACCTTCAGTGTCCTGTGTCTCTGATCTTTAAAAAGTTCCCACAAACCTGCATTGAAGACTAGACATTAAAACCAGTGATCAGAAACAGACACACTATTATTATTGGCTTTAGGCCATGTACCGTATCATAAATGGCAACACACGTCAGAGTGTAAAGACACAATGTCATAGATGGAAGGAGACTCTAAGTCATGGACAGAAAAACAAATTAAGTGCAACAGATATCATGATAAATATCTCCAGCAGTAGTCCATCACAAATATTCTTGTCAACGTGTTAAGGATTCCTGGCTGTTTTGTTCAGTTGTTTTTCTGAAGACACTTGCAGCAACAAAGAGATGTGTAATATCACATCACATGGGAACAGTTAATGGCAGCCCTAAATTCATAACTGAGGCTTTAAAAAGCTCCCTAAAGTCATAACTGAAGCATGGGAACAAAAATGTCCAGACGTACAATATATGAAGGTAGCAGTAATTCATGGCACTGGGAGAAGTTTATTCAACACAAATGTTACGACCAAATGTTCTATGTATTTAACATCAGATGTGCATCCAATATGGATATCACCTGAATGATCCTAGTGCATTTTTATCATTATGCATTTTCACACAGTAATTTAAAGCTAATGAGACTTAACTGGGGCTTCTGAAGTTATGGTAATACCGTATTGTATTTAAGCAAGCTTAAAATGCCTCTTTTTTTTTAAACTCTGAGATCAGGGGAGGAACTTCCAGATGCGGAACATTATCTTGTTGGCGTTACCTCTTGTGCGTTTCCATAACATCCCTATCAAGTAAAGATAATTACACAAAATAATGCATGCATTTTCCATTCCTGATCCACATACTTTCATCCTTCTTCAAAGTCAAATGCTTGCGTTTGTCACTTTGTGTGAGACTGGATTTTCTCTCCTAATATGGCTTCTTCAGCTCTCTTGTGTTTCTGGACGGTGACTTGCAGCTGCCAGTACTTGAGGTACACCCACATGAGGCTTCCATTCTTCCTCTTGTCCATGTTTAGCAGGTCCGCACAGTGCTTATCTCTCTTAAAAATATCTTTCAGATCGGACTCTAGATCCAGTTCCGCCCCGATGGGGTTTTTGACGACCTTTAGCAGCATGTTCTTTTCCATCTCCAGTCGCTGATCTCGCGGTTGGACGAGGGAACAGTAGGCATTCTGGCGCTCCACAAGCTGACCCTCTAGCTCCTTCAGCATGGCGGTGGCTCGCTGGTACCAGTTGTTCTCTCGTTCCAGGGCGTGATGCAGCACCGCCCCTGCAGCACCGGACTTTACCAGCCTTTGCTTCTCTTCCTCCAAGACCTCACGCTCCTTGTAAGGGACAAGACAGTGTTTTGGTTTATGCAGGAGTAGTCTGGCTCAAAGCATGAACATTGCTGGGATAAAGCCTGACATCCGGCGAGTCTCTCAAGCCGCCGGATGTCCCTCTGCTCTTGCTGTCTCGACTTAGTGCCACCCAGGACGGTTGTGATTGGTTTAAAGAAATACAAACAAGCCAGAGCGTTTTTTTCTCCCTATCGCAGAGTAGATTGGCGTTGTAGCCAGACCATACTCCATATCTGACACAGTGCTGTGGAGATAGGTCTGGCAATGCAAGACTAGCGCAGGAGAGGCTACAGGTTCGAAGAGAAACATGCACAACATCAGAAATAGATAGCAAGACAAGATTCTACCTGATGTAACTGTTTCCGTTCTTCCATCAGCTGATGGCTCTGTGAGACCAGGGCCTGCTTGTAACCTTTGACCCTCTGTCGCTCCTTCTCCAGCTCCAGCTCTAGTGTGGCTACTGCCCTGCGCCTATCTGTCAGTGTCTCCCGGTACGTTGCCTCCATCTCACTTTTTATTGTGGACACGTCTTTGTCATACTGGGCTCTGACCTGCTGGATCTCCCTCTGAGACTCCCTGGTCCAGATCCAACCTAAGGGCACGGTGGAAGTTAAAAACATGTTTTGAGATAATTAGAGATATGTTACAACAATCTCAAGCAATTTTTTTCTTAACCAACATGTCTTGAAGCCTAGGCCGATTGGGGCGACAGTCTTGTAACACCTGCTTGTGTCCCAAGTTTGACAACGTTAGTACAGTTAACATGGCTATCATCACCTGTCTCTAGTAAACTTGATGCGTTTGCGTGTCCAGTAAAAAACTACTGGCTACATTTTTAGGATCTGCATTTAATTGGGAGTGCTGACAAATCCTCCAGTTACATTTTCAGATATTATTTTTAAGTTCTATTGCCCAACGCAGACAGGTGGCATTTAATTGTTTGAAAGAAGGAGGATTATATATAATAAATATATTTTGTATATAATGTCTACCTATGTCATTTGGCAATCTCATAAGAAAAGAGAAAGTCCCCGTTAAGATGTATATTACACATTTATACAAGACTGTGCACTTCCCAGAGAGTTGGTTACTAATATGACAATTTAAAGCAACAAAAAAACTCCACACATTTCAGAGGTGGATCTCATACAAACTCAATCAGCTTACATAAACACATAGCTGTTATCTCACCACAGACACACCTATAGACACATCTCTTTGTGTAACTTACGAAATGCAGCCAGCCCCAGCATAGGGACCAGCAGGGCGTAGTTCCATTGGTTGCCATCACCGGCCCCCGCCCCCCTTCCTCTGGGGTCTGGTTGGATGTTCCATCTGGGGGGGTCATTCAAGTTGTTCATATGGAGGATGCTGTGACAAACACACACACACACACACACACACACACACACACACATACATACATACATACATACATGGGAGACAAAAAAACATCAGTTGACATTATGATAAATGTTTACATTTTGCAAAACAGAAGAAAAGGTGCTGCTAAAGTAGCAGCACGGTATTTTCAATCACACACTGCAGTAATCACCTGTCTTTGGATTCACTAAAAAGCTATTTTAAAACGTTGACATGTCTTGGCAGAATGTGGGTCATTTGTGAAATGGTGTTGCAACTAAGCACTATAGATGTGCAAGTTTAACTAAGTTCGTTAACAATTAGCTTGTAAGCATTTACCAAAACACTGCGACAGGCAGCAACAACACCAGTCTGACAGTTTGACAGCCCAGCTAACCACCTTATATACTGTCTATGCTAACCACAAACAAGGCTAGTAGCTATGAGCTAACCTGCTAGCTAACATTTAGATTATTTCATACAAACAAAACACGGGACAAAATAGTTTTGTAAATCCGACTACAAGTCGGCGTACGTCTGTTAAATATATATGGTGCTGTGTCTCACCTTGAATGAAAAGTCTAAGGTCACTTATGCATTTGTTCCTGCACACCCTGGTTATATAAATGTCCATCTATACCGACCGGGGGTATTTCGTGGGAAGCCACTTGTACAAAGAACCCATTAGGTGTAAAAGTTAAAGTCTATGTGTATTTATCTGGATGCTTTATACAACAATAAATGCTGTTTTTTGCAGTTTAATCACGTTAATAAAGGTTTTTAAAGTATAACCATTAGGTGTAACATAAGCCATACCCCCATTTTCGGAGATTGGTTTGGTCCATTGCTACGGAATAGCTTATCCTCGGCCGTAGCTCAGAATCGCTCCTTCAACTGACAACATGGCCAGTGTCCGTGCTGCCTCCCTTCTCCTCTCCAAGAGGGTATTATCTAAAACTAGATCAGTAAGTAGTAGCAGATGGATACTAAATATCTCATATATCTACGTGTGCTCTGATTATGCGTTTTAATTGTCTTTTTTTTAACGCTGAAAGGAAAAATTCTGCAGCACTTTCAGCTTTCGTAACTGGCAGATTCTGGCTTGCGGAAGCTATAGCTAGGGTGTTTCAATAACATGATAATGTTTTCAATAACAAAATGTTACATGTGTCTGTATCATCTCTGTTTGTTTTACATTATAAGTAGAGATAAATGTTTTAAGGAAACTGTATTTGTGTCTACATTTTTACAAGAGTTACTTCAGTTGCCCTTGTGGTAAACAGTCTTAGCTACTGTGAGTAAGCTAGCCAATGTTAAAGGATACACTGCAAATATCTTTAGAGGCAACTATTAATGTTGTATTTTTTTATGGATTGTTATGGAAGTGTTATTAGGAATATGCATTTAAAGCTGCCTTCACTATGTGATTAAAGTTAACAGTATGCGTATCAGAAGAGTAGGCAATGTTTTCTGCAGGCATGCAGCCGTCAGTATGGTTAATGTTGCAATGGTGCTGCTTATGTTTTGAATTTTCCACTTATAGAAATTGTTTTCTTTTCTGCCAGGTCCCTGCTGCTGCTGTTCATGGATCCAGGAACTTTCACTTTTCCGTCTATGGCAAGAAAAGTGCCAAAATATCAGATGATGTAGGTACTCTTATGTAGATCAACATTTAATAGGGTTATTAGTGTGAATGCATGATAGGGTATTATACATGATAGAAATGTGAGTCTATAGTACTTATTCTGTTCACTGCAGCATCAGGTGTCAATAACAAAGTTACTACCTTTTAATTATATAGACTAGTGGCCTGAAACTGGTGTTAAACTAAAACTATGCATACTCATAGCACTCCATGACTATAATGATTTCCATTATGTGCGAGCTGCTCATTAGTGGACGTTTACTTTGTTCATTGTTTTCAGATTTCTACTCAGTACCCAGTAGTGGATCATGAATTTGATGCTGTGGTGGTAGGAGCTGGAGGAGCAGGACTTAGGGCAGCCTTTGGCCTGTCCGAGGCTGGCTTCAACACTGCCTGTGTCACCAAGCTTTTCCCCACCAGGTCTCACACTGTCGCTGCACAGGTATAATAACACGTTAATGATTATATTTATGGTTTCTTTTCTGCAGAATTTCATCAGGCTGAAATCCCTCTGCATTAATTACACTGGGATTTAACAAACTCACAACCCCGTACCGATTTTTTTTTTTTTTTTTTAAATGTAAATCCAAGTCTTCATATAAACATAATCAACATTAGAGCTCTTTCTTTTTTGATTGCATTGCATTGGATTTCTGAACAATGTCCTGGTTCACAGGGTGGGATCAATGCAGCTCTGGGCAACATGGAGGGTGATGACTGGAGGTGGCATTTCTATGACACAGTGAAGGGATCTGATTGGCTGGGAGACCAGGACGCTATCCACTACATGACAGAGCAGGCTCCTGCAGCCGTAGTGGAGGTAAGGTTTCACACACATACACATACACACACACAACAGTTGCCCTATTGATCCCATTGAGATTAAGAGAGTGCCGGAAGTAAGGCTTTGTCCCAGCACTGTGTATGTATGTATATGTGTGTGTGTGTATATATATATATATATATATATATATATATATATATATATATATATATATATATATATATATATATATATTTATATTTTTTTAAGATTATTTCTTGCGCATTTTTAGGCCTTTATTGTCAGGGCAGGTAAAGAAATGAAAGGGGAGAGAGAGGGGGGAATGACATGCAGCAAAGGGCCGCAGGTCGGAGTCGAACGGGCCCGCTGCGTCAAGGAGTAAACCTCTATATATGGGGGCCCGCTCTACCAACTGAGCTCTCCGGGCGCCCAGCCAGACTGTATTTTATGTTACTTTGTGGGTTTTTTTAATTAACAAATTTTCATTGTTGCGTCACAGCATCATGGCTCTTTCCACCTACATGTATGACACAGCTGCAAATCTCAACCTCAAGTTGCTGTGCCTCTTTTCCAGCTGGAGAACTTTGGCATGCCCTTCAGCCGCACTGAAGATGGGAAGATCTACCAGAGGGCCTTTGGCGGTCAGAGTCTCAAGTTTGGAAAAGGAGGCCAGGCCCACCGCTGCTGCTGCGTAGCAGACAGGACAGGGCACTCACTACTGCATACACTTTATGGACGGGTAAGTCCACACACTTGTTCTGCATCTTTTCTTTTACTCAGTTCATTACATAAAGTACCATGAAGTTCATGTATGTCTGTCTTTCTTTCTTTCTTTCTTTCTTTCTTTCAGTCGCTTCGTTACGATACCAGTTACTTTGTGGAGTACTTTGCCCTGGACCTGCTGATGGAAAACGGAGAGTGTAAAGGAGTGATCGCTCTCTGCATGGAGGACGGATCTATTCACCGCTTTAGAGCCCAGAATACTGTCATTGCTACTGGGTAGGTATCACACTCACGGTTTGCAAAAAACAGAATTAATTTCATTTATATATAAGTGGATATGAGACAATTGACAAAAGTGTATGGAAGTTTATACATGAGTTATATTTTTCGTTCCAGGGGTTATGGAAGAACCTTTTTCAGCTGCACATCTGCCCACACTAGTACAGGAGATGGAAATGCAATGGTGACCAGAGCTGGCCTGCCCTGCCAGGATTTGGAGTTTGTACAGTTCCATCCCACTGGTGAGAAAAATAAACGTATTAACTTATTAAACCCACGTCATAAAATAGTTTTATTGAAGCGTAAAAAGCAACAAAATAAATTCCGAAAGCCGGTCTTAAAAGCTTCACAACAGCTACATACTAGCAGCTCTAGATTATTTATAGTAATTTCACCTTGTAAAGGTATGCTGTCAATGACCGTTTAAAGTCGGTTATTTTATTGTCTAGCTGTAAAAATGTGATAAGACTAGAAATGGTGCCAACTGTGTTTCATTCAGTCTGTTTGTCCTTATGTGGGCTGGTTATTGCCATCCTCTGTTCCCCTTTTCAGTTTTAATTTTACTACAGACAAATTAAAAGATACTGAGAGGTGTAAGCTAGGGGTGGGAAAAATAATCGATTCTTAGATGCATCACAATTCTCTCTAGAACGATTCGATTATCGATTCTGATAAGTTAATAATCGATTTAAATGTGTTGATTTTTATTTAAAAGTTACTGTCTCCAGACAAGTACAAATCAGAAAACAGAGTGACTGAAAGAGGACGGGATAATGGACAACAACTTAGAGTTTAGGCAAGAGTGCAGACAAAAAATACACAAAAATGGCCAAAAGGAAACAAAAATTAAATTTTGTGTATGTACAGGTGCTGGTCATATAATTAGAATATCATGAAAAAGTTGATTTATGTCAGTAATTCCATTCAAAAAGTGAAATTTGTAGATTATATTCGTTCATCACACACAGAATGATATATTTCAAATGTTCATTTCTTTTAATTGTGATGATTATAACTGACAACTAATGAAAATCCCAAATTCAGTATCTCTGAAAATTAGAATATTACTTAAGACCATTACAAAAAAGGATTTTTAGAAATGTTGGCCAACTGAAAAGTATGAACATGAAAAGTATGAGCATGTACAGCACTCAATACTTAGTTGGGGCTCCTTTTGCCTGAATTACTGCAGCAATGCACCGTGGCATGGAGTCGATCAGTCTGTGGCACTGCTCAGGTGTTATGAGAGCCCAGGTTGCTCTGATAGTGGCCTTCAGCTCTTCTGCATTGTTGGGTCTGGAGCATCGCATCTTCCTCTTCACAATACCCCATAGATTTTCTATAGGGTTAAGGTCAGGCGAGTTTGCTGGCCAATTAAGAACAGGGATACCATGGTCCTTAAACCAGGTACTGGTAGCTTTGGCACTGTGTGCAGGTGCCAAGTCCTGTTGGAAAATGAAATCTGCATCTCCATAAAGTTGGTCAGCAGCAGGAAGCATGAAGTGCTCTAAAACTTCCTGGTAGACGGCTGCGTTGACCCTGGACCTCAGAAAACACAGTGGACCAACACCAGCAGATGACATGGCACCCCAAACCATCACTGACTGTGGAAACTTTACACTGAGCTTCAAGCAACGTGGATTCTGTGCCTCGCCTCTCTTCCTCCAGACTCTGGGACCTTGATTTCCAAAGGAAATGCAAAATGTACTTTCACTCAGTAGCAGTCCAGTCCTTTTTGTCTTTAGCCCAGGTGAGACGCTTCTGATGCTGTGTCCTGTTCAGGAGTGGCTTGACACAAGGAATGCGACAGCTGAAACCTATGTCTTACGTCTGTGCGTGGTGGTTCTTGAAGCACTGACTCCAGCTGCAGTCCACTCTTTGTGAATATCCCCCACATTTTTGAATGGGTTTTGTTTCACAATCCTCTCCAGGGTGCGGTTATCCCTATTGCTTGTACACTTTTTTCTACCACATCTTTTCCTTCCCTTCGCCTCTCTATCAATGTGCTTGGACACAGAGCTCTGTGAACAGCCAGCCTCTTTAGCAATGACCTTTTGTGTCTTGCCCTCCTTGTGCAAGGTGTCAATGGTCATCTTTTGGACATCTGTCAAGTCAGCAGTCTTCCCCATGATTGTGTAGCCTACAGAACCAGACTGAGAGACCACTTAAAGGCCTTTGCAGGTGTTTTGAGTTAATTAGCTGATTAGAGTGTGGCACCAGGTGTCTTCAATATTGAACCTTGTCACAATATTCTAATTTTCTGAGATACTGAATTTGGGGTTTTCATTAGTTGTCAGTTATAATCATCAAAATTAAAAGAAATAAACACTTAAAATATATCAGTCTGTGTGGAATGAATGTATACATTATACAAGTTTCACTTTTTGAATGGAATTACTGAAATAAATCAACTTTTTCATGATATTCTAATTATATGACCAGCACCTGTGTGTGTGTGTATATATATATATATATATGGCTGTCAGCATTAAAGCGTTAATCGCGATGCGATTTAATATATATATATATATATATATATATATATATATATATATATATATATATATATATATATATATAAAGTAAGTGGGTAAAGGCAAATAATAGAACAGTCTTGTAAGTTCAGAAATCGACATCACTTTACTGTAATGCAGCCTTTAAAACCAGGAAAAGACAACACTTATGCCATATTACGATATCCAAAATCTAAGACGATATCTAGTCCCATATCACAATATCGATATAATATCGATATATTGCCCAGCTCTAAGAGAAGGTGACTTTCACAAGCATGTTTAAGGCTTAAGCATGGAATGACTCCAAAACAAAAACCTCAGTAGACCAAACATTTCATTAAAACTTGTGTGTGACAAATACTGTATACGTCAAAATCTAAGCTTTGTCTAGGAAGTGATTAGCAAACTCTGAGTAGCAAACTCAGATTTATATGTATATTTTAAAAAATCCCGCATGGAAATGTACATAATCGGTTTAGAATTCGAATCGTTGGCTTCTGAATCGGAATCGAATCATGAGGTGCCAAGAGATTCCCACCACTAGTGTAAGCACTGATTATCTCTGGTTGTAAGTTAATGCATCCTACATGTATTTCACCTTCCTAATTCTGGGCTGATCCATAAGTGTGTTCAGGCCTGGCTGTTTACATTGAGCTCTAATAGCAGGCCCTGCTGACATAAAGACAAGTGGTCATCTTTATTTTGGTTCCTGCTGGACATTTGACACCGGACTCTTCAGTTATGTATGAAGTTGCCCTGTGATGTGGCCTGTGGGAGGTCACTAAAGGCTGAGCAATTGCAGATTGTTCTCGCCTTTCTATATAAGATGCACCATAAGTAAAATAGTTCCAAAGCCTTTGACTGTGAAGCGTTTTACAGTCTGTGCTGTGAAGACTGGAGTGAACCACCAGAATAACTGTAGACATTCTCATTAGCCAGCCGATGAAAATAATATCAACCTGTTTTTTACTGTAGAACCTTATACAACAATAAAGACAGTAGCTTAACTAGCTGAGGGGGTTGTGTAAAAATGTGTTATATCAGAGAAATCTTGATTACTAATATTTGTATTCCTTTTTCTAACTAATGCATTGAATGAATATGAGCAATACAAATAATTTGAGGGTAAAAAGTAACAATTTTCAGGTGCTTGAGAGAGAGATTCTGGAGTAAAATGACATTGTTAATGCCGAGTGTATATATACTTATCACTGTTCAGTCCCAAAGCACACTGTTATAGTTTTTATTGATAACAATATTGTGTCATAACAAAGCTTTGAGAATATGTTCACACTGTTGACCTTATA